>NC_054081.1:25557408-25649908 GCF_017562075.2 Anopheles merus
TTAAGCCTGTTGAAAATATGTCAGAAAATGTATGATTTATTCAAAAAGATATCGAAGAGCCAACAACATTTGTAATAACTTAAATTTTCAATGCCAATATAATTGTGCTAAATTGAAAGAGGAATTTTATACTGACCGACTTCACTTATAGTTTCAATAAAACTAATATTTATCTACATGCAGAACATCATCCTAAATCATCGTAAATAACCTTACCATTGGTGTTTGGAAAAGTTGTAAACTAAAAGCTAAGGCTAGTTGTATGCAGTGACAAATGACAAATACTTATTTTTCACTGTTTGCTAACTTTCAAAATCATCACTGTTACGTACATAGTCTTTTGCTATATGATTGTATAGACTGACTACAAAAGCAAAGCAAGTAGTAGTCATTTATCAACGCATTCAAGAAATATTGTTCTAGCATTAATTTTAGTATGAACACAGTTATACCTTTTTCCACCAACATTAACTTTTACGACATACCAAGTCAACTCTAAGTGCGTGAATTATGGGTTGGACTTAACCGTGATGTGTACAACCGCCTACCCGGGTAAGTCTCGCATCTTTATTCCAAAATAACTTTGGATTAAAAAATCGTATCGACTTCAAATTTTAAAAATGTCTCAGAAAAGATGTTTTCTACCCATGTGCAAAATATCAAAAATATCAAAATGTTTAAATATTTTTTAAATTATTTAAGTTTATATACCCTTCACATGTACAACCGCCTACCCGCGTGGGCCATACATTTTGTATGAAAGAATTATGTTTTTCGTGGTTAAAAGCGTATGTCTTTTGAATTACTTGTTAGACTTGAATAAAAATTGTCTTATAGGGTCACAGTAATGTTTTATGACACATCGTTGTAAAATTAGAATTTAAAAATTCTATCAATATTTTTTTCTATCAAAAATGTGCTGTAACTCTAACACCCCAACCGGTCTTGCCGCATGTTTTAAGTGGATGATTAGTCTTTTTCTAAGTTTTACTTACGTTTCTTTCAAAAGTTCACAGAAAAAGTTCAAAAGTTCTGTTCAAAAGTTAAAATATGCTCATTATGTTTTATTAAAAACCGGCTCCGACCGGCTTCGGACAACTTCGGAACCTCCTCCACTCCAACCCAATGGAGCCGGCTCCGCACCCACGGAGGATTTTTAAAATTCTAATTTTACTTCTTCTTCTTCTTCTTTGGCACAACAACCGTTGTCGGTCAAGGCCTGCTAGTACCCACTAATGAAGTGAGCTTGGCTTTCAGTGACTTATTGTTACCATAGCAGGATAGTCAGTCCTACGTATGGGGGCACGGTCTATTCGGGACTTGAACCCATGACGGGCATGTTGTTAGTCGTACGAGTTGACGACTGTACCACCAGACCGGCCAAAATTTTACTACGATGTGTTATAAAACATTGTTTTGAACCTTTAAGACAGTTTTCATTCAAATCTTACAAGAAATTCAAAAGATATACTCTTTTAACCACGAAAAATATCATTGTTCCATACAAAATGTATGGCCTACCCGGGTAGGCAGTTGTACGATTACGTAAAGTTTTTTGGTCGTACACAAGGCGGTTAATGCACTCAATGTGTCAATATGTGACTTTCTACATTGTGTTCAAAATAAGTTTGTGCGTACTGAGCTCTATAAGGCGCAATAAACACAATAGAACCAAAACAACTGAAAATAGCCCAAGTCATAAAATACATACCGTTCCGGCGGCTACCACCGGCTCAAATACGAAGTATAACCAATGTATCGTGAAAATAGGCGAAGAATGAAATTAGTCGGTATCGCAAAAAGAGTGGTTATAAATTAACAATCGTCAAAATGTTACCATAGCTCTTAAATTTTGCTGGACATCAGCTTCATGAACGTATTGAGTTTATTTCGCGCTGAACATTGTGAGGGATTTGAATTAAATCCCATGCTTGATGTCTCTTGCAATTTATATACATTTTTATGTATCTTCTTAAGGCCGAGCTACATTGATCGTACTCCGTAGTGTAATTTTTATTTTCACTAGCGCATCTGGCGGCGGCTGGTGGAAGCTTTTTTTGGTCATCAAGGAAATGGTCGCACCGAATCTCAAAATTAAGTAGTTTTTTCATCGTTTTTTGATACGAAAACGGCTGAAATACTTGCACAATATGTTTATCTATCAATGACAAAGCATTTCCAGTCCAGTTAAAGTAAAAAACGTGGAGAAATAACACATTTTCTGGAGCGGCTCCAAATTGTCTGGCAAAATGCTTCGGTCAGCCGCCGCCAGATGCGCTAATGAAAATCGAAATTACACTTGCGAGTACGATCAATGTAACCCGGCCTTTAAATTTTACATTCTTTGCGTCATATTTATCACTTACTGTATTTGTGTGTGTTTTTCAAACAGAAATATAACATTCCCTCAAGTAAACTTCATTCTAAGTTTACACCATGATCTGCTCGAATGGTTCTCGTAATACCAAAAATTGTGTATTAACGCATGAAAAACCGTGTTGTAAGCACCAAGATTTCGGTTTTGGCGTGTATAGGACCATGTTTTATCGGATGCCACATTTCGTGCGTTGTAAGCAACGAAAAACCATATCACACTCGATTTTAAAAAGCTTATTCAAAAAGTCTTTTAAACTGGCACAGTCCCTTAACCAAAATGAACATAAAACGACTCTTCAAATATTTCCATTTATTCGCGATGCAAATAAATTATTCTCGCCAGACATTTTTAAAAGCAGATAAATTTTGCAAACAAAGCTACTTGTCTCAGACAAAAAGAATTAGCATGTTGGTTTACATTACAGAGTGTCCTGTTTATGGCCTTTTTGGGGCAAACTTAAAAAAAACTCTACTCTATTGAATTTATTTTGTTCCTGTTTATACATTAAAAGAGAATCAAATTTATTTGATGAATTAAGCAAGTTTAATCTCCGCGATGTGAAATTTATCAAAGTAATACATCAATTAAAACCCATCATATTTCATCAAAACCCCTGCGCGAAATATCGCGCAAGAAAAACTTGTCGATACGTCTGTTTGCACGGTTATGTGTGTTAAACTTCCGAGCGTAACGGAATTTGGGAAAAGTGTGCCACCTAAAGCATTTCATGCTAGAACTGACTAAAAACCGTTTATGAAAAGCGAATTAAAATCTCATAGTCATTTCCTATCTATTTTAAATCTAGCTATATGACAAGAGTTCTACGCGTATGGAGCAGGCTGGCCAGATAGATAAAATAAAATAATTTCTGGGATAATTGGTGATTTTTCGCGTGCTCTATGTGTAATGTTTTGAGTCAACTTTGAACCCTTTTGGCCACGAACTTTATCACACGATGCTTGCTACAGGCCAGCTTTTCCAGGACAGAATCCGTTCTTAACAGCGCACCATACCAGATTACTCCACAACAATATTTACATTGTTGACTGCACCTCGCCCCTGAAATATGGCAGTGAAGGTGAAAGTGGCACATGAGCTATAAATACAGAGAGCTATTTTCTCACAAAACCAATAATTTTATTAAAATTAGATTTTTCATTGACATTTTTTACGTTTCAACTAATCCCATAACCTTCACTTTTTCTCTGCTTTTAGGTGGCATACATATTTTTGGTTCTTTGTTGCTATGTGTTTTGATACTTATTATGGCTAAAAACTTCAATTTTATGCTATTTTTACAACATTACATAAAAAATGAAAACATTGTGGAGAATCAACTAATAATTTCGAAATTCTGGAAAATTACGACAAAATCATCTGTATATTCATTTGATTATTTTACAAAAGCTTTTTTGAAAAAAATGATTGGTAGCACTCTTTCCCTTAATTCTGCTATCTGGGAGCATCAGTCACACTTGCCGTATGCCGCCGTAATACCGAGTGCGAAGACGAATGAAAAACGCATGAGGCGAACATGTGCAGCCATGAGAAAAGTTTTCTGTGTCTCTTTTACCGTGTCTTTGCCTTAAGATCGGACGTTCTCAAATTTTTCCCCAAATTTAAGGCCGCTTTAGACCTTGCGTAAACGTGAACGTGAAATTTTGTTTTTTTTTTTTTTTTTTATCGCTATATTGTAATGAATATTAATGGGATTATGTTTCATCGTACACCAAAACAATGGAAATTCAATTCTCCAACTTTGGAAACCATAAAATATAACAATGTAACGAATTAAATGCGTCTCATCATTCCCCGCTGACCATTATTTTTCACCGTGATCAATACATGAAATTCTGAGTAGCGCGAAATGCATGTCATATTGTAAAAGCGGTGCAAGTTTACCGTTTCGATCGGGCGTTGTTCGGAAGTTGTTAAACCTATAGTTATTGATAAAAATAATGTTCTACTAACGATTCATCGATTGATTCAAAGTGAATTAATCATAAAACTAGTGAATTTTATAATTTTTATATTAATTTGACATTTCTTGGACCATTATCCGTGCAAATCGATTAACAGGCAACTGTCCGGTCCCGAGCTGCCCGGATAATCGACGTTCTACTGTATATTTATAATAATATGTACTATATTGTTTGTATTATTATTTAACATTTTATTGATTCAAAACATTATAAAATAATAATTTTATACTATATATCTGCTTTTATATTGCATAAGGTCATTAATAAATTTTTAAATCATAAAATCATAAATTAATTGGAAACGAATTTAAATCATCATCCAGATTCCTACGTATGAGTGAAAGGGTCTTAACGGGTATTGTTTGAATTCTTGTATTGTTTGTTTTGATTAAAGGTTCTATTTTTCACCGACAGAGCGACTGAATTCGCCAGATTTTATTATAAAAAATAAATTGTCAACGTTTCATCAGGCGATTTCACGTTCACGTTCACTTCGATTGCTAAACGGCCTTTAGGGTGCGTGTGGGTGCTAATTCCGCAACATAATATTGAGGACATTACAGGGTTTGTAGGAATATTCATGCAAATGTAATGTATAAAAACAACACAGAAAAATGTGTTCAGATAACTTTGTGAACCAAACTGGAATTCATTGGAAGGGCTATGCTTCGTATCACCATGACAAGGCTCCATTTCTTTCCGTCAAATTTTCCTCGTTGGATAGCTGACAATCCAAATCTTGAGGTCCCAACTAATGAACCTAACTAAACAACTAAAATACCCCACCAATGAACCTGTATTTATACTGTAGTGATTCTTCTGATTGTTGTTTTTGCAAACCAATTATTAGCTGGCATCGCGAAAGAAATGGTTTAAAATTAACAGTCGTTAAAAATTAACCATAGTCGTTAAATATTGCTAGAATTTGGCATCGCGAACACATTGAGTTCATTTGTTAATTTTAACGACTGGTCCTATGCCGCCGTTAAACAAACGACTGTCAAGAGCGTATGCGATACAAATTAAGGCAGCGGTAATCGGTACTCCGGGCGTGCGGGCGTGCGTGCGGAAAATCAAAATTGTTTGATTCTGACGCATGCGGTTGCGGGCTGTCACCCGCTGCGGTTGTCAAATTCCATACATTTTCAAAAAACGCACGCACGCCCGCATCAGCGATTACCGCTGCCTAACAGTTGTTTAATTATACTGCTCGAATTTTGTCCCCGTGTTTGCCTATATGCGATATCGAGCAGTCGTTAACTGTTTTGACGGTCGTTTATTTTAACAGGAATGAACAACAAATGAACTTAGTTAAACCAAAATGAACTTTAGACGACTGTAAAAAAGAGTTCATGTATTCGCGATGCCGGCTATTAGTTCTAACCAACTTCAATGTTCACTTTCAGTTGATTATATGATGAATAATAGTTTTTGAATCGTTATTTTTAAGAAAGTAATAATCTAGCTATGCCTCATTGCCTTTTATCAAAATTTGTATCAAACTTTCCCCTCCAAAAAGACACAATAACCTTTAAGTAGACATACCCGGTAGACATTAAGTAAGTTGGCAATAAACATACCCGGGTATTACATATATTTTGTATGGAGATTAACGTTTCTTTTTCTTTTCGTGTTGTGATAATTTTTCAATCAAATTTAATAGACTTAAAATGTCAACAGATCGTTAGGTTGATCAAAACATAAAAAAAACATGATGGGTGAAATGTTAATGCACCCCAAAAAAGAAAAATTTATTAAAAGTAAATGGTTAAATGTTCTTCTTCTTCTTTGGCTCAACAGCCGATGTCGGTCAAGGCCTGCCTGTACCCACTTGTGGGCTTTGGCTTTCAGTGACTAATTGATTCCCCCCCCATAGCAGGATAGTCAGTCCTACGTATGGCGGCGCGGTCTATTTGGGGATTGAACCCATGACGGGCATGTTGTTAAGTTGTACGAGTTGACGACTGTACTACGAGACCGGCTTAAATGTAATGCTAACTAAATTTTTATATATTTTTAATGAAAACGTATAGCCAATTAAAGTCCTTAATTAAAAAAGACAATCATTATGCTGAATGTAGCGAAAACAGTATACAATGGATTGTAATACAATGCATTTTTATTACTTGTTTGTTATATCATAATAAGAGCAACACCAAAATTATAGTATATACTTTTACATCACAGTTGTATATTCATTTAAAATTTAGATTTACAGTGGAGCGTCGTTTATCCGTGTACCTTCTATCCGGCTATCCGTTTATCCGTGCTGTTGAGAAATGACAGTTCAATACAAAGGTGACATTGCGTTCCGAGGAGGATATTTGAAAAAAAAAGGTTATCAGAACTACATTGTAACAACAAAAAACACTATAATTCATGGTAAGTTTCAAATATTCTCATTGGAAAAACACTAAATTAACAAAAATTTGCTAATTTTTATCAAAATATATGATAAATTTCCAACAAACATCAAGAATTTGTGCTTAAATATATTCTTTGACTCATTATCCCTGTTATACGCATGTCCGAGCGAGGTCAAGTCCCAATGAGTCCGGATAAACGGCGCTCCACTGTATATAGAATCGCAGGAATATGAATAGATAAAAAGCATTGTCTACCTACGCAACCTGTTGATTGTATTCGTCAAAATGTATGGGATACCCGGGTACCGGTTGTCAACTTACGTGATTATATTTGATTGACAACCGGTTAAACCAACGCTACGGTTATTGGTGAATGTACAATCGTATGATATCGGCTCTGCATTCGGGCGTGGGCAGGCCCGTGAGCAGGCCCGTGAGTACCGTGTATCCCGCGTCTAAGTGCGTACTATGCTGCAAGTACGCGCCCATGCGCACAGTGCTTGAGAATACACAAAGTGCACTGCGTACCGTGGTGCGAGTATAAATGTGTACGTGCTGAGCGGTGCTACCTTTGCCAATTTTAGTGTTAAGAATGATACTTCATTTATCTGATAATTCAATATTTACACCTATCTTTGTTGAAATTGAGATAAAATCTGTAGAACTAACAAAACTGTGGACAAATATCGATATGTTGATTTTGAGGTATTGTGAAGGTTGAGGTTGAGGTTTTGAAACCGGTTTTTGTCATCTTTGTTTTTTTTATCCGTTTTCTAATGCGTGTATCGCATCTGTATCGTGCAATGGTGGTTTTATAAAAGAAAACCAAGAAAAAATATAGAAACGCGATATCCACAAAAGGGGAAAAATAATTAGGATGTTTGAATGAGTCAATAAGCCCAGGCCCATGCAGTGGAAAATGTAGCAAAAAGAACTAACGAAATCTTTCCAAAGGTCAATTAAATTTATTCCAAACAATACGCAACATGAACACAACGTTAACATACAAGCCACTTAATCGATAGGCGTTGCAAATAAGGCAAAATACCTTAACTTTTTGCTAACTATAAACACTATCAGTCCTAAATTTAATGCTGCTGCTATGAAAACTATAAATATATAAAACTATCAATATTCTTGTTGTTCAGATTTGAGCATTAATAAATGACTGTAAAAGAATTTCTGTCAATTTTTATTCTACAATACAATCTTAGGCTTCAACAAGTATCAGCTGTTTCGGTGTGATATATGACTGATATAACACATTCAGTTTAAAAAAATGCATCATGTCGGATCCACGGAAAGTATAACGAACATTAGAAACCTAAATGAAAGACAATTAAATAACATTGCACATTGTACATGGAACAATGACATAAAATCAGTTCACCTTAAATAAGTTATGAAAAAAACAAATACTAGGAAGTTTAAACCGTTCAACCATAGGTATAAACACAGGTAGCAACGGGATTAAAAATCAATTTCAGGTAACGAACACCCAGTGAACAAAAAAAAATCCTGCATCCTATCAAACAAACTTAACTGGATGGAGATTGGAAAGGATAACACTGCTCATTATATCATTTAGTTTTTCCACATTTTCATCAGACCATCAATCATAGGAATGCGTTTGCATATTGATGCAATTGAGTCACATTTTTTGTAATATTTGTCTAGAAAGATATAAGAACATAACATGAAAAAATATAAGAGATATTACGTAAGAAAAATGAATGAACAATAAATGAAATTGTACCCACTACTAGTAATGACCACAAAGCAATGTACACAACAAAAACACGTGCAAAAACTGATCTGTTAAAACAAAAATACATCAACAGGTTTCTGAGCTATATTTTACTGCAGAGCAAATCATTTTACAGGAATATTTATGCAAGAAAATCAGTAATTAATTGCAATCTTGAGTTTCACAACAACGTGGTCATCTTAAGCATTGAGAATATACAAATGTTTTTAAATCATTGCCAATAGTACATTCCTTATAAATAAAAAAATCAGCGTGTAAACCGTTTTTCTAAGCCTCAATTTTCAAATTGATTGTTTAAAATATGTTTTGTATGTATGTGTAGTTATATTTATTCCAATTTTCAATTAAAAAAAATCATCCCAAAAGTCAAGAAAAGATATGTTTTACAACGTAAAATTTGTTACATGATAAGCTGATGATAAATAAACAATAAACAGATAAAAGTCAGTGAAGGTTAAAAAAACAATAATATCATACTCAAACTGTAACAAATACCAAGAAATCTGAAATATGAAACACAACTAAAGCTTTAAATGTTGTTCGAACGTGAATACTTTAAGTAATAGGTAATAATGTAGTTGATAGGCGATGTAATAGAAATAAGTAAAAAAATCGATGTGGTTACGAATTTAGCCCAGTATGAATTTATGATTCGTTTTCAAACCTCGAAGTGCATGTTCTAGGCTAAGAACTCCGTAACAAGCTTACTGTCGGAAGGCATTACTTTTTAAAGTAACATATGACTGCCCTGATGACTGTCAGAGACCGCCTTATACTTCGATTTTTTTTTCAGTTTGGTTTAAACAAAAGAACAAACAAATCGTTTAACTATGGATGCATCAGCTAAACAAACCAATGAAACATTCCAAAATTAAGTAGTTTAACAAAATCTATCATTTGAATTTAATAGAGGATTTTTAGTAACCCTTCATCTTTGTAGCTAAAACTCTGTGGCACTGTTTATAATGAATTACAGGGTTTTCCAAGTCAGTTTCGAATGTTTTTCACTGCATCCAACATATTTTTCAAAAGCTATCAAATGGTTTATTTGTTTCAACTTGAAATTTCAGTTTCAACACATGATTTTCAAATCATGAAAGAGCAGTCAAACTCAATCTAGCTTGAGTGATGTTGAAAATCATGCTGTAGAAATCAAAAATTATTTTGATGGAAATGAAATGCCAGATTGATGTGGAACAACATTTTGCATGCGGTGAATAACAATGTTTACATTCGAAAGTGACTTGGAAAACCCTGTAAGAAGGAAACCATAAACGAGAACAACATGTGGTACACCGTTTATCGCTTAAAGCAAGCAAAAAAATGAAGCTCAAAAATACGTGGGGCCGTTTATCCGGGTACCTTTTATCCGGCTGTCCGTGTATACATGATGTTGAGAAATGAGAATTCAATACAAAGATGACATTGCGTGACGTGGAGGATATTTGAACTAACGGTTATCAGAGCATATTGTCATAACAAAAACGTTATAATCCATGACACGTTTGAAATATTTTCATTGAAAAAAAACACGAAATTAATAAAAACTAGGATTTACCAAAATATAATCAGTTCACCGGTAGCGGCATTTAGGGCAAGTGTGCCATAGGGGCAAGAGTGCCATCAAGCATTTTTATTTTCATAAAAACTTTAGTTAAATGATTTATTGTTTATTGTGTATTTATTGATGGTTGCGTTTCAATGACTAGGTATAACTGTGCCGAATTTCATATAGAACCATCGATTAGTCTCATTGTTTTAAACTGATTTATATTGAGTTTCAAAATTGAGCAGAATATTACAGGGTTTATCAGTTCAATAAACAACTGTCCACTTGTTTACAACAATAATCGTTTTGAATAGACACCGCTGTCTACCACTTGCTCACACTTCAGATGGTCTACTCTGTCCAATTCAATAACACAATTTTCGCCTTCGATTAGCAACTGTCAGATTCGGCACAGTTTGTTTTGTTGGGATTTTTTTTTGCAAAAACCAAACATTTTCAAACACGTTCATTTTATTCAAGCAATATGCAGAATAAACCAAACATTTCAATAAATCAAAACATTAATTTTGTTAATTATACAACAACCACAAGAAACCGTGCCGAATCCGACCATTGTGCAATCGAAGGCGAAAATTGTGTTATTGAATTAGACAGAGTAGCTTACACCATCTGATGTGTGAGCAAGTGGTAGACAGCGGTATTCAAGACGACTATTGTTATAAACAAGATGACAGTTGTTTATTGGACTGGCAAACCCTTTATAGTTTTTTAATCAAACCAAATTAGCTCTCAAAAATCATAGGAACAATCAACCGAGAAAATATTTACACCACCGTAAATCTGGGAAAATATGAAATTTTTGTGGGTTTAGTTGAAAAAAAAACTCTCTTTTTGTCACTGAAAAAATCCAATTTCAAAAAGTTACAAGAGGGGCAAAAGAGCCACTTCTATTTGAGGCAAGTGTGCCATCATCTTTTATAGGCGCGAGCTTTCAAAATGGTAAACATTGTTGTAGCGTGCAGCATTATGGTGCGCTATTACGAGCAGATTCCACCCCGGAAAAGACAGAATAGTAACAAACCATATTGTGGTACAATTGGTGGCAAAAAGAGTTCATTGGTGACTCAAGACATGTAGAAATACATACACTAGTGCCACAAACGTTACAATTTCCAATTATCAAAGAAACCCGTTTTTAAACCAGGTGGCCGTTATGCCCCATACGAGTGGCACTCTTGCCCCATGGCCAAAAAACAACGCCTTTTTACCCTTTTTAAACCGCTTCAAAATAGTTTTGTTTGCACTTTTCTCAAGCGAAACTAATTTATTAGTAAGAAAATTGATGTAAAATGGTTATGAGATTTAAATCAGCTTTTGACAAACACGTTTTAATGAGTTATAACATGAAATGCTTAAGGTGGCACACTTGCCCCAAATTCTGCTACGAACTCGTTCGTTGAATAATGATTGTCGCTCATGAGTGGACAGGGTTATAGGGGAAGGTAGGTAAAGACGGACACGTTAAGGGAAATGATAAAAATCTAGGGATATATAAGTGCAACGACCATGAAAATGTGCATACATTATCTTACACTCATTTTTTATCAGGAAAAGTTGTTGAAACTTTTAGGTGTTCATCGATTTTTGCGTTTTTTTTTTTCATAAATCAAAAACATGATTTTTTTCGTCCAGTTCTGAAATTTTCGAGTAAGACGGAGACCTGATATGGGAAAGTTGAACACTATGAAAGATAAAATAGACACCTATAAAATAACGTTGGAAATTGAAGAGGTTTTTAGTATTTTAACATATCCTATTACTTTCCGCATCATGATACATACATAAACCAATTCTAGGCCAATTGCAACGACCGTTCATTCAGCCATGAATTTAGAAATTGTAAGCGGCGCTTGTAATATATCGTAGAATGCAGAATATTGGGTTTCGCGAAGTGCCTCATCAGCACCGAGCGAATAATAGCATAACGAATGGCTACTATTTTGACCATTTGGCTACTATTGTGTTTCATTTCTCGCTTGTTTAAATACCGGTTGTTTCTCTAGTTGCTGTTTGGTTTGCAGCTTCGGAATACCCTTATTTAAGGTATTTGAAGAAAATGATTCATCACCAATTGATATAAGAAGTAACATAAATCAATAAATTCGGTGTCAATTTTTCCCTACAACATAGAGTCCGTCTTTTCCGCTTTGGTGTCACGATGTTTAAACCACCAGAATACAATATTTTTTATTGCTTTCATTTTCGTTCTTTCGCCATTTTTTTCATTAATGATCACGACAACTCATTCATGAAATAAAACTTCCGGAAATATAAACAATACAAGTTGTAGAGCTTAAAATCCGCAGTAGTCTAAATAGATCCACAAGGGTACTTCTTCTTCTTCTTTGGCACAACAACCGCTGTCGGTCAAGGCCTGCCAGTACCCACTAATGAAGTGAGCTTGGCTTTCAGTGACTTATTGTTACCATAGCAGGATAGTCAGACCTACGTATTAGGGTACGGTCTATTCGGGACTTGAACCCATGACGGGCATGTTGTTACGTCGAACGAGTAGACGACTGTACCACCAGACCGGCCCCCACAAGGGTACACACGAATGAAAATTATTTTTTTTCTTAAATGTTGCATATATTATGTCAAAAATGTTCTCAAATGTGTTGTTTATCTTTAAGTTAGGATGCTGCATAAATGATTTTTTTTAGAAAATTACCTTATGCATACATTTATGAGAAGTGTCCATCTTACCCGCATTGTCCATCTTTACCTACCTTCCCCTACTAATAGGTTGAGCAGTACAAAACCTAGACAGCCTTCTAATTTATGTTCAAGAAGGCTATGAAATGAGTGAAATTGAGAATCGTGGCGAATGCTTCCAAGAACGAACGAGTTCGCCAGTACGGCTAAATGTTAATTTAAAAAAATTAGGATTTTGTGATAAAATATATACTGTGACTCGTTATCCGTGTTATTCGAGTATCCGGTCGACGTCCAGTCCCGATGAGCACTGATAAACGGCGCTCAACTGTCCCGCTAAACATCCCAAGTGTCATTTGCTCGAAATTATTTTTCCAAATCTGTTCGCTTCGTACACGATATACCTGAAATTGTGGATTTGTGTGCGATCAAGTGTGTTGAAAGCGACAATATTTGGTGTGTACGTAAGTTTAACTTTCTTCAATCGATGAACGATGCCGTCGATCTCATTTTGCACACATAGATTTGGTTTTTTTTCTGTAAAACAAATGCTTATTTTGTGTCCAATGTTATTTTATAATAAAAAATGGTGTTGTTTAAGTATAAAATAGCTACATGACCAACTATAACGATAGGAAACACAGTTTCCGAGCGAATCTAGAAGAAAGCAACGAAAATGCCGCTAAACAGTCCATTTGAAGGACTTTTTCTAAATTCTCTCGGAAAATTCGGTGTTTTTTTTATATAAAACTATTATACCTCTACCCAAGTGACATTTTCTCGAAATTGTGTTTCCATATCTGCTTGATTAGTACTCGGTACACTTGAAATTATTGATTTGTGTGTGATAAAGTGTGTTGCAAGCGCCAAGATTTGGTGCGTTCATAAATTAAACTTTCTTCTATAGATGGACGATGCCGTCCAGGTAATTTTTCATTCAAAGCTATGGTTTTTGATGAAAAACAACAGCTAATTATGTGTGAGGTATTACATACAAAAAATGGTATTATTTAAGTATAAAATGGGTACATTCTCAACTATAATGATAGGATCATCATTTCCGAGCGAATGTAGAAGAAAGTAACGGAATTGCCGCATCACAGTTGATTTTAAAGGATTTTTTCTAAATTCTCTTAAACTGGACTGTAGTTTAAGTTTAAACAGTAGTTTAAGGGATAATTTTAGGGTCCAGTTTAAGGGAATTTGCTCGAATTTGCCATTATTCGCGCTCCAGTAAGCGCCAAAATTACGTTTGTACGTGTGTATGACCTACTTCCATTGGGTGAAAAAGGCGTCTGATTCGTTTTAGATTAATTTGCTTGAATATTAAGCGAAAAAAGAAGGTATATATCATACGGTGCTTTTTGGTGTAAATTCGATATTTTTTTGTATAAAATAAACGATACGACCAGTAATAAGCATTGAAAACGTTATTTCTAGAAGGATAAAGAAGAAAGTATCGAAAAATACACATCACAGTCGTCTATAAAGAGCTTGTTCTAAAATTCCCTTAAACTGGTGCAGTGTAAGGGAAGTTTAAGGTACCAGTTTGAGGGTAATAGCTCAAAAACCCGATTTTAGAACTTGAAAATGTCAATTGGGTATGGACGGGAAAAAGGCTTGCTCTCATAAGCTTTTTAAATGCGAGGGCTTCCGGGGCTATGAAGTTATATGGATCCCGAGGCATCATTGGCTCGAAAATGGTTGGGGGGATGTTAAGGTTGTAATGAATATGATTCAACTATCAGTACCCAATTGACATTTTCGGGCACGAATAATCGGGAATTCGAGCAAAGTTCCTTAAACTGGAGGCCTAAACATCCTTTAAACTGCAACAGTTTAAGGGAATTTAGAAAAAATCCTTTAAACAAAACTGTGATACGGCTTTTTCGTTGCTTTCTTATAGCTTCGCTTGGAAATGATGTTTCCTTTCGTTATAGTTGGTCATGTAGCCATTTTATACTTAAATAATACCGATTTTTTATAAAATAATGTCATACAAAATAAGCATTTGTTTATCATCAAAAATCAAAGTTATGAATGTAAAATGAGCTCGACGGCATCGTTCATCGGTAGAAGAAGGTCTTACGCCTGTTCACACTTTCCTCTGAAACTTAATCCGGTTGCTATGGATCGCAATCCATGAGAATGGATCGCAATAAACTACGTCTGAATCGTTTTCAGCTACGTTTGGATCGTTTTCAGCTACGTTTGGATCGCTCTCAGCTACCTTTGGATTTTGCGGTAGCTCGCACAAATTTCATTGCAGCGCAACCGTTTATTCAGTGACCGCGGGACACATTTGCATCCCAAAGAAAGCATTAAATAATAAATGCATTCAATTGTAAAATCTAATCATATTTTTTATGTGAAAATTAGATCACCATTCATACATTTCTTTATTCTTTGACCAAGTTTTCCAAACAAATCTGCACAATCTTCTTCTTTTTGACGTAGCGACTTTGGTGGTCTTTCAGTCCCGCTCCTGCTTTCGAGATTTAGATATTACTTGTATGCCATGGAGGGACGGTCTGGTTGGGAATCTATTCTGATGCGTAAAAGCCGACAAATCTGTCAAATGTTATTCATTGCCTAAAAATGGGTTTTCAACACAAGTTCTCAATTGGGTTCAAACATAGAACAATATAAAATTGTTTTCAAATCGTCTGTTATAAGGAGAGTCATGAAGTACGCCGAGCGGTCACTAAATAAACTATGTGCAGCAACAAAATTTGCGCGAGCTACTGTACAATCCAAAGATAGCTGAGAGCGATCCAAACGTAGCTGAAAACGATCCAAACGTAGCTGAAAACGATTCAGACGTAGTTTATTGCGATCCATTCTCATGGATTGCGATCCATAACAACCGGATAAAGATTCAGAGGAAATTGAGAACAGGTGTATTTACGAACACACCAAATCTTGGTGTTATCAACACACTTGATCACACAGAAATCCACGATTTCAGGCTTATCGAGTACTTATCGAGCAGATATGGAAAAACAATTTCGAGCAAATGTCACTTGGGTAGGCAGTTTTGATTGAAACGAATTGATTGAAACGAGATTTTAATGGAATTTGTACTGAAGCAAAAGTCAGTGAATAATGTTTAAGGAAACGAGATAAATCATTGGCAAATAAAACTTAAATAATTTGGAAATGAAGACACAAACAAAAGTCTAAACTCCAAACAGCAAACGGATGAAGTTAAGAATTCACCTTGTTTAGTTACGATTGAACGAAGTTCAGATAAGTGTCAGTATTTCAGTTGGCCGTCAAATACTTACTTATAGTTCAATAATGTGCAGAAGCAGCTTTACATTGTTAATTTGGGCTCGAAGGTGTAAAAGCCATTTGATACTTTGTGCAATACCGACTTATTTTTGGAAAAAGACAGTTTGCTTTCAGTAGTATTCAGCTTCAGAATTCAACATTCAGCCCTTAAGGCTTAAATCGTTCAAGAATGGCGTAATAATTATTGATGTTCTTTAATCAGCTCATCTGAATAGCCTGCAGCTTCTCAAGATTTAAAGCCATTGGAATATTTGCTAGTATCTAGTATATATCTCCAGTATGTAGTATGTATGCAAGGAGAATTTGAGTTTGGACGAATCCAAGATTCCGTTAGTGAAGATTTTGTAAAACGCCGTATTAAAATGTGCGTGTGGCTTGCAATGACTTTGAAAAGCTTTTACAAGCCATTTTCAAGTACAAGGAAAAATCTTCTTAAATAGCTTCAGACGTTGATTAATTCGATAAATAAAATGCACTTTGAAATGACATGAACAAAATGCCTCTATTCCTCTTGGTCACCCTGTTTACTAAAATCAACGAATTAAACAATACTTGAAACGAAAAGTTTGTTAACATATTTTCTAATGACTGGTTCCATATTAACCACATTCATGTTTTAAAATTAAAACCTGATAATTTTCGTTTCAATCAACATAACATTAAAAAAATTGAAAACATGCAATGGCATGAAAACAATTGATTTGCTAACAATCTATGGCAGGTGCTAAATATAGAGTTTTCACAACAATATATATAAAATTCACATGTTAGCGGGAACATCAGAAAAGAAAATATGAATAAACTTAAAGAAAAAAAATCTATACACAAAAAAACCCTTACTTTGTTGAACTTTAATATGTATTTCGGTGGACAAGTGAATGCATATTAACGTTTGCAATCAATTTAAACTTAAATTCAGAACAATATTTAAGGAAAAAAATACCGAATGATGAACTGACTTTGAGAACTGCAGATCGAGATATCATTCGTAAGCATGAATTAATTCTGCTTGATTGAAAATACGCTGCTTCCGTTTGTACATAAGTAACCAGACACAATTAAAAACATTTTAAAAACTAACAAAATCTAAATAAAAATAACACAAGACAAACTCAAGGTGACAACGATCCAATCTTTCGAAAGTTCCACAGGAATAGAGGTCTTGGGCAATTTATACATCTGTTGATATTCATCTGCAAATACAATCAACGAAGCCAATTGCTTAAACAAATGTTTTGAGGACATCAATCACAAAGTGTTAGCATAGAATACATCTCGATACGCATTACCTATCGAGTGCTTGTGTCTGGAGCTCAGCCCCTAAAATATGCCAGAACTCAAACTTCTCAAGTAGATGGCAAATATTTGTCAATCATAGCAGAGCATAAATTAGTTAGAATCAAGAAACTAAACGCAAACCTCGACATATCAGTTAAAAAGCAATATGTTGCCACAAAGTGCTTACCAAGAATCGAACATCACTTCAAAGTCTCGATCAGCATGTAGGAGATATAAAATATGTCTGCCTATTTCTTAAGAACCAACAAATATTCAGGCTTTGTCCAGAATATGATCGGTTAGGTTCTTTAGACATTGGATTGAACCCCAAAATATCATAACACTGAGGGCTGTTTTATAAAAAAAATCAATTATTTTTTGAATAGCTGGTTACATAAAGCTTGGATCATTTAAGTGCGTGGTTGCTGTTTAAAAGATAATGGCACTACTATTAAATAATAATATAGATTATTGTGTGATTTGTTGTTCGTGAACACAACTTCTTCTTTTTGACGTAACGACTAACGCAGTCATGTTAGTTTGTACAGGCTGTCTTAAGACTTATTGAATATCACGCAACCGAAGAGTCAGTCCTTGCTTCGGAGGGAAGGTTCCTATCAAGACAAATTATTTGATATGGAAAATGGAACATGCACGCCATTGGTTCGGCGTGATATTGCTTTGAAAAAATGTCTCTACCTGCTAGTAAGTAAAACTGGTCGATTTAGACCATACCATGTTAGGTATTCATAAACAGACACTTCGAATGCGGACGCTCTTTGTACCATGAAGGATTGTATCATTTTCTCTGCGTTATTTTCATTTCAAAGTTTATTTTTGATTATTTTTACATGATATCTTGCAGAAAAGCAATAAAAGAATCCCGCTGCACAATTTTCATGTCGATTAAAAAGAATTAAGGTAATTAACACATGCATTGCACAAAAAATGCGGACGGATGTCGATGTGAGATTCGAATTAGTGTCCGATTATGAATACATGCTATTGTACTGGATACATTTTCAATTCAGTTGCATCTGAATAGCGAATTACTTTAATTTTACTAAGTATTCCTATCTATACTTTTATTTTGACCATCATTTAATGTATACTTAATTTTTCCTGCTTTTTTGAACCATAAATTGAAGAAAAAAGAAGCAAATTAGCATGACATTTTTTTATTCATTTTTTCGTCATGGTGAGACTGTGTAAGCGTGAATGATGATCACGATTGGCACGAACAGTATGGCATAAGCTGCATCGCTATCTTGTTTCATATTTAGCGACTTACACATTCCAGATCGTTTAGCAACTTAGCGCTACGAAAATGATGTTCGCGTTTTTTGATATTGACCCGCAAAGCGACCCCCAAACAACCACAAATCCTATTACATTACAAAAATAATTCCGGAATTTATCTGCCCTGAACTTAATTTGACAGAAAAATCCGCTTCGCTAATTTAACAATACGTTAAGGATTACGGAACAGAATTTAAGGAAAAACATATCTTTTCATTTAAAATCATTGTTTTATGCCCTATGATTATTTTTAAAAAGACACGTCTGATCTGATTTGTGTGTTTCTTTCTAAGACACCACCGTTTTATACCCTTACAGTGAAATTCTCTTGCTTGAAAGCAGCTACATTGGTCAAAGCCAATTCATTTTTCCCGGCGAGATGAAATCTGTCAAACGCCGTTTGACGTACCATTTCCAAATTCTCCAATGTGATAGATTCTGTCAACATGAAGAATTTAATTGTCAAGGTGTAAAATGGTGTTTTATAGGAAGACGCAAGTGAGGATCTGAAAGAGTTGCATAATAAAACTTCTGCGGCAGAAAAAGATTATTTTAATTAGAAAGACAAATTTGACGTAAAATTCCGTTTCAAAATTCCGAGCGTGTTCTTACATCAGCGAAGCGGACTTTTCTGTCGAAAGCATTAAAATAACTGGTCAAACGTTTTAAACATTAGTCGACATTGTCAAACACTGCAAGAGTTGCGTGTTGTTTCATCTGCTCGAAATCATATGGTATTTTAAATAATTTTTATTCATAATTTATTTTCTTTGCGGTGTTTTTCGTCAAAAAGATTACTATTTCTTATTTTGTGGATTTTTGCTAAATAATATGTCAGAATTCAGGTGTTTAGTATGCTACAAATCGCACTGTCATTCCATAAAACATTGCGAGGGTTGCGAATAGTTTCATCTGCTCAAAATCTTATGATATTTCAAATAAATTTTAGTTTTAATTGATTAATTATTTTATACGGTGTTATTTGGCGAAAAAATCGCTTTTTCAAATTTTGTGGATTTTTTCAAAATAAAAAGTAAAAATTGTAAAATTGTAAAATGTAAAAAAGTGTTTAGTATGCTACAAATTGCACTGCTATACCGGATCTCGGGGTGCTATAATTACATACTTTCTTACTTTTTCGGCGCTACAACCGCTTTGCGGTCTTTGCCTGCCTGAGGAGTGTTCGAAATCGCTCTCGGTGTCGCGCCTTCGTCTGCCAGTCCGTTATTCCGACCTTAATGGCGGACGCCTCCACGCCATTTTGCCACCTCAGTTTGGGCCTACCACGCTTCCTGTGTCCTTGTGGACAGCCTATAAAGACTTTACGGGCTGGGTCGTCCGTTTCCATGCGTACAACATGGCCAGCCCACCGAAGCCTGGCGAGCTTGATACGCTGTACAACAGTGAGGTCACCGTACATCTCGTATAGCTCGTCATTATAGCGGCTCCTCCATTGTCCTTCCCCACATACGGGGCCAAGTATCCTTCTGAGCATCTTCCTCTCGAACGCGGCTAAGAGGGTTTCATCAGATTTGCACAGTGTCCATGTCTAAGAGGCGTATATGAGTACCGGTACTATGTAGGAGCTATAAAGTCTCAGCTTCGTCCGTCGCGACAGGTTCTTTGAGGTGAACTGATTTTTCAGGCCCTAGAAAGACCGGTTGGCAGCCAACATTCATGCGCGCAGCTCTGCTTCCATGCTATAGCCGTTGCTGACCTTTGACTCAAGATAGGTGAATTGTGAGACGACTTCAAACGTGCGTTCACCTATTTGCACGTCACGCCTACGTAGATTCTGATTATTTGTTGGCGGGCCCACTGATGTTGCCACCATCAGTTTGGTCTTTGCCTCGTTTATCTGCAATCCGAGGTTCTCTGCCGCCTGCTCGATCCCTTGGTAGGCTTCTGCTACATAGGAGAGCCGCAGACCAATGATGTCTATATCATCAGCATATGCCAGGATCTGGGTTGATTTATAGAAGATGGTTACCGTAGTCTCCACCCTCGAGTCACGGATGGCCCTCTCTAGCGCCAAGTTGAATAGAAGACAGGCAAGCCCGTCCCCCTGCCGCAGACCCTTGGTGGTAGCAAAAGGTCCTGAGAGTTTTCCATCCACCCTCACCTGGCATGTGACGTTGGTCATAGTCATTCTAACTAGCCTTATTGGTTTGGCCGGGATTCCAAATGAGCTCATAGCCTCAAACAGTTTTACCCTAGCTTTGATATCGAATGCGGCTTTGAAGTCAATGAAGAGACGGTATGTGTCGTTTCTGTATTCAGCCATCTTCTCCAAGATCCACCGCATGGTGAAGATCTGATCAGTGGTAGATTTTCCGTTTCGGAATCCTCTTTGATAGTCTCCTACTATCTCTTCGACGTGCGAGACAAGACGATCCTGAAGGATCAGGGAGAATATTTTATAGGCGGTATTGAAAACCGTAATACCCATGTAGTTGTTGCAGTCCAACCTGTCTCCCCTCTTGTATGTGTGGTAGATGATGCCGAGATTCCAATCACAAGGCATCGATTTGCTATCCCACACCTCAGTAACAATTTGATGAATCTCGTTTTCTAGTCGTGCACCTCCATTCTTGACCAGTTCAGCTGCAATTCCGTCGGTTCCGGGTGCCTTGTTATTTTTCAGCCGACGGATAGCCTTTCGTGTTTCTTCTATGCTAGGTGGCAGTAGCATGACACTATCTGCTAGTGGCGCTTCTAGCTGTTCGTTTAGCTGGTCGTTGAGTAATTCATCAAAGTACTGAGCCCACCGCGAGAGCACCTCTGGCTGGTTACTAACCAGATCTCCATCCTTGTTGCGACAGCAGGTTACCTTAGGTACAACGTTGTTTCGGTGACCTGCTACTGCTTGGTAAAACTTTCGTGTCGGTCCGTACGCCTCTCTGGTTTGCTCGAGTTCCCGCATGTTTTGCTCTTCCAAAGCATGCTTCTTGGAGCGGTGAACTCGTTTTTCTTCGCGTGTGGGCTGTGAGTATTCCTCTGCGCATGCCTGCGTTCTATGCCGTTGCTGCATTGCTCGGTATGCAGTATTCTTACGTTCGGTCACTTGTCTTTGTTCATCGTCGAACCATTAGAACTTAATTTTATAACTACTAAAATTAGAGACGAAAAACCTGTCTATGATCGCAAGCTGTTTAATGCGAGGGCTCTGGGGCTGTGAATTTGTATGACGTGCGAGCTCTTGCCCGCCCTGGCAAATCGCTGACAATTGTATGGCGGGCTGTCAATTGTGTGGCGTGTAATTAGTATTTTCACCCCGTTTTTAGCAGTTATAATTACAGCTCCCCGAGATCAGGTACAGCATTGTGATTTGTAGCATACTAAACACTTGAATTTTGAAATTTTATTTTGAAAAAAATCCACAAATTGTGATGTTTAACGCAAAAAACGCCGCGAAAAAAATAATTCTTGAATAAAAATTAAGATTAGATTAAAACTAGTAGATGATGCCACTCGCTACCCACGCAATGTTTCATGGGAGTGATCTTTTGGACGAATAACACCGCAAACAAAACAGAATGATTTTCAAAAAATATTGAGAATCAAATATTGTTGAAAATGTCAAAAGATTTCGAGCAGATGATACTACTAGCAACCCTCGCAGTGTTTGACGGGAATGTTAAATTTTCATTTTATTTGATCATGCTCTATTTCAAATTGGGGCGAGATTTTCCGGACTTTTGCATTCAATCTTGAAGGCCGAGGGACATTATCCGTACTTTCTAATGTGTTTTCAATTTTCACTAACGCTTCTGGCAGCGGCATTCCTCCACAAGGGTCCTCAATTTTGGTGGATTTTTTAAGAAATAACTATCAAATTTCAGCTTTTAGCTAGCTATAATTTGTGCGTTTTAAACTGTTCGTGAGGTGCTATAGTTGTAACTGCTAAATTTATGGGTGAAAAATCTGGTTGTCCTCACATCCGTAAAATCTCGAATCTGGAAAATGCAAGTTTCTTGTTTTGTCACTGTTACACTGTATGCATGGATTCGAATTGTGTGTACGGTATGGACAATCGTTCAACGTTTAGGAGAAATAGTGTTACAATGTCGAGCTGGACTGTAATCACTGAAAAGGGAACCCTTCATTTCCGTTTGATTATGGATTGATAAAGATGTTTGATTGATGAAATGCAAATATAGTGCAACCCCTCATAACAAGTTCCCCTTGTAACGTTTTTTCGCATAACGAGCAAATCTCAATGCTCTAAAAATACCCTTCTTCCCAATAGGACAAAAGTAGAAAGCTTGGAGCAAAATAATCGTCTTTCTACCTCTATCCTCTATACCGCGCTTTCTTGCACTCATGCGCAAACGCTCGAGTATATTCTTTCAGAACTGTGTATTCGCAGTTCAACCCGTGCAGTGAGAATGAATGTCTTGATGTGCAGCGAAATTTGTCTCTGTATCTCACTCCCCCACCACCACACACCCACATACACATTCAGCGTTTTGAATCGCTCGGGTTAATGCGTAGAATCTCGCATAACGAGCTATTGAATTGTTGATCCCTATCCGAAATCGTGATCATTTCAATCCGAGACTCTCGAAGTTTCAATACTAAGTATTGTTACATATAAAGCAGTTTTCAAAAGAGGTACAGTATCGGACAAAATGATAGGGCCTTTTTTTCATCGAACCGCGCACTTATTTTACCACTTTACTTGTACACACACTTTACGCGCACTTGTTTTACCGCGCGAGCGTGTGTGTGTGTTTGTGTGTGTGTGTGTGTGTGTGTGTGTGTGTGTGTGTGTGTGTGTGTGTGTGTGTGTGTGTGTGTGTGTGTGTTTGTGTGTGTTTGTGTGTGTGTGTGTGTTTGTGTGATGCGAAATGGAAACGCGCGCAATAGCAATGAACTCGGCATTCCCTCACAGGTGTTTCTCCATCGCAGGCCATTGAAAGGTCTGCGTGCATCTCTGCGTTGAACGTTGTTTGCGCATGGGAAACTTTGTACGTACATTGAGCATGCACGCTGGTGTAATTTTCAATGCGCGTTTTGTTTCATGAGTGCGGCAGTATTCTATTTTCGGCCTAAATGGGTAGACGCTCACTGACTTACTCATTGAAAGTTTTTATCTATACGCCTTTTTCGCTGCTCGTCAATGATGTGGTTAATCGCGTATAAAAGCAGAACGCAGGCAGTGCACGGCATCATCCACGTCCAACTTTTTTACGAGTGCGTTCTTGACGGTCCAAGCAAGCAATATTTGTAACAATGGGTCGAGGTAAACATTGTACCGATTATCAGCGCCATATCATAAAGCGAATGGGAGCTGCTGGCATTAAGCGCAAAACGATCGAATACGTGATCGAACGACTTTTGTGGTAAACGCGCTTCGGAAACCGAAACGCGCAAGTCACCCGCATGTCCTAGGAAAACCCCGGCGGAGGAATACCGTGAGATTGTTAATGTATCGAAGAAACGCTGATCACAAAGGCGGTGGTCCAATATAACAACAAAAACCTAACCAAAAACACAAAAAAAAACTATTTACAAATCGATCCGAAACGACATACTTGTGACAAAACACACACACACACACACACACACACACACACACACACACACACACACACACACACACACACACACACACACACACACACACACACACACACACCACACACACACAAACACACACACAAACACACACACACACACACACACACACACACACACACACACACACACACACACACACACACACACACACACACACACACACACACACACACACACACACACACACACACGCGCGCACGCACACACACACACACTTTTTCTTTCACACCAAATCTCTGACTTGGAGCGTCGGCGTTCCGATTGAACCATCGCGACTTTGATCAGTGCGAACGGTTAAAACGACTTTTTGTATTGCGTTGTACGCAGCGTGCGCGCTAAAATTGTAAGAGTGCGCGTAGAGTGTATATGGGTGTGTGGGGGTGGGGGAGTGAGATACAGAGACAAATTTCGCTGCACATTAACACATACATTCTCACTGCACGGGTTGAACTGCGAATACACAGTTCTGAGAGAATATACTCGAGCGCTCGCGCTTGAGAGCAAGCAAGCGCGGTATAAAGGATAGAGGGAGAAAAACAATTATTTTGCTCCAAGCTTTCTACTTTTGTTTCTTTGGGTAGAAGCGTGTATCACATGTTTGATGTGTATTTATGAGTGTGATTTTGCATGGATTCTTCATCTGCTCTTTCGTGAAGGCGAGAATTTCAATACGAAGAGTTGATCAATGCATTTATGTTTCCAATTAGAGGTGTTCCGTATGGTTTTGATCCATATAATTTATATAAACCTGCTTTTTCTTGACCTGGACTCAATTGTCACACAATTCATACAAATTGTATGCAAAAGAGCCTACCGCATAACGAGTTTTTTGCATAATAATTGAGTCGTTGCAACGGATTAAACTCGTTATGAGTTCCACTGTACTTCAACTCTCGCAAATGAGTGCAGGCAGGTGTAATATTCCATATAAAACAAGGCAAAAGAGTTAGGTATTGTTCAAGCCAGGTTCAAATGTTTCATTAGGTTGTTGCGCGGTCTAATGAAGACGGACGGTTAGATGCTTTGGACAACTAGAATGAGGCTGTTACATATTAATTAAGAAAAATGTTATTTTCCATTTATATTTGGATATTTCAACATTCATGTTTATAAATGGATTATTCAATAAAAAGAACAAAAATAATTATTTGTGAAAATCACATTCATAACGAGGTCATTGCATGTTTCATAATATTGTAATATTTCAATGATAATTGTCTGCTTTTGAAGAAAATATTGAGATTTTAAATTAATTATATCTGGCTATCCTGTATGATAGCTATAGGCCCCCAGTAAATTGTGAAAAATGATTTCAGCACATTTTTAATTATTTTTTAAATCCATGTAACTTTTATAACAATCAATAAATGTTTTTGGCCATCTGTTTTGTATAGCTGCTTCTTCTTCTTCTTCTTCTTGTTCTTCTTTGGCATAACAATCGTTGTCGGTCAAGCCCTGCCTGTACCACATGTGGGCTTGGCTTTCAGTTACTCATGAATTACTCCCCATAGCAGGATAGTCAGTTCTACGTATGGTGGCATAATCCATTTGGAGCTTGAACCCATGACAGTCTTGTTGTAAAGTCGTACGATTTGACGACTGTACCACGAGATCGGCCAAATTTGTATAGATACACTTGAATAAATTACGAAAGAAGGTTAATTTAACTTAAAATTTCATGAACTTTTTACGTTTAGTAATATGTTGTTGCATTGTTTGCATTTTCCACAACATTGAATATACTGTTTGGCCTACTATTCACCACATTTTTCAATATTTTTGACAACCTTCTTTCAAGATGGCTCTAGACATCCTAATAAAACGTTTTTATCATTTTCTGAATTAATTTCGAAACCTAAACTTTTGCTATGTTTGCCTTGCTGACGTCGGAACGCCGAAATGTTGAAAGACGAAAGGATGGTTCCCGTAAAAGTACTGGATCATTTTGGTACGTAGATGCTGCATGCCATAGTACTAGGTATAAAATAAATTCTTATTCTTCTTCTTCATATTCTTTGGTACAACTACCGTTACCTATCAAAACTTGCCTGTACTATTAATGAGCTTGGCTTTCAGTGACTTATTGGTTACCCATAATAGGATGGTCAGTCCTACCTTTGTACAAATATCATTAAAAGTTGATTTTTTTTTTCTGCAACACAACGCCAGTTAGGGATTTTTTTTAAATTGACTTTTTCAAAATATTGATCTTGATTTGGAAAAAAATACTGAAATGATAAAATATTGATATTGATTGTATACCCAACAGGATTTTATAAGTAATGAAAAGTGCAGACAACAAAACAAAACATAAATGAGTGAATCAAATCTATAAAATTAAAGTAAAATCGACCTTCTTGTAAAGTACTTTATTTTATTACGGCTATCGAAACTAGACAGTCAAAATAACGTCTATTAGTTATTTTATAAGCTACATGGTTTCAACAGTTAAAAATTCACTTAATTCCTTTTTCACTGATACTAAAAAATACCTCATACTGACCGATCATATCTTTTGAAGGTATAGCAAAAACACTAAAAATAGGGGTGCGGTTATAGAAACTATTCACAGTGTATAGCTGGCTCTCATATATGATAGCCATGGCCCTCCAGTTGTTATAAGGTAGTGTGCAGGTTTAGTTTCATTTTGCTCTTGCAACCAATTATTTAACTTTGTGTACAAATTGCAAAGAAAATTGCTCTTACGAAACGATCGTATAATACAACAGTATTTCAAATGTGTAATTGATTAAAAGTGCTATAATTCATTGAATCTGTGGCATATTTTTAGTACATCACTTGTTACTTTCAATAGATGAAACCGAAAATGGCAGTATGGAGAGCTAGTTGATGGTTTTTTTATACAATCCCGTTATATTGAGGGGGAAGCATGCTGGTTATTTTGCATTTTAGATTTTATTCCATGATTAAATTTGTTTATGATGAAAAAGAGATTTATTTTGAATTACATTTATGCAACAAAAAAATTAATTGACATGTTTATTGAACAAACATATTATTTCCATTCACTCCATAACTCTCAGTTCCGTACAGACACAGTTCCTTATTTTTTAATTAACGCCATATGTCAAGCACTATTTTTTAAAACTAAGTAAAAGTAAAATAATGATTTCAATCGCCTTACGCAAATCAAGTTTAATTGTTCAATAAAACATTACGGTTTATTCCCGTACATGTGACCTGTCAAAAATGTTTTCAATATAGCCTTGTTATAAGCCCACCTGTGTATTATACCTACTTTGGAAACAAAATGACGCGATGAAATGGATCAATAAAATCGATTATTTATTCCATATATGTATGGTTTCCAAAGTCAATCCAGTTTCTCAATTATCGATAAATATTAAAAAGCATGAACTAATGCGATAAAATGCCATTAAACGACCAATTGGTGTAATTAATCAACTTACAACATGCTAAACAATATGTATATAAATCCCATAAACTCTACATGTGTATTACGTACTATCATGCGTAAGTACAAAATTATGACGAAACACTATTGAAAGAAGAATGAAGGCTATTCACATAACATGATAGGACAAAATATGATCTAATCTAGTTTACGATACACGATACTGAGATCACTGCAAAAAAACACGTAAAAAATCAGAATGAACACGACAAATATATACACAGAATACAAAACGAGACTACAAAAAACAAACAAGGAATCCTACTAATAAAACTTTGCAGAAAACAATCGGAATCTATTGTGAGAAGATATAATTTTGTACATCATGTCTAATGCAGGTATTAACGTCTTCCTATGCTATGCTGTCTATTATTAATATAAAAATGAAGGATAGTAAAACAAATAACTGTGGAATAATATGTAAGAAAAAACTGAGGTGTTAAAATTAAAGACAAAAACTACTTAATATGATAAAAATTGTCCTATGACGATTGATAGTAGACGACGAGAATCATTTTGAAAAATCCTACCCTACATAATAAAAAAAAAAATCAATAATAATGCAATTTGAATGACAGAGCAAATTCATTTGAGAACGAACTATTATATAAAATTATACATTTGAACAGCTATTAGGTTGCACCATTATAATGCTTTTAGGGCAGGGGTGTTACATGATAATGAAAATAAAACGTACAATTAACCAGTTGAAGAACCAGTTCAGAGTATAGAAGCGTAACCATCGGTTCTACATTTCATCACTGATGTTGTGTATTTCCAGTGGTTCAAATATTGGGTATAAAACAATCACATGCTGAATGTAGAACTCAAAAGACAAGCACAAAAACACGAAGACATGTAACGTACATCATGAACGTGGTAGTTAATAATATATTGAACACTTACAGTCGATTGAGGGTATCTTTTCTACAAATGAAATGTGGTTGAATGCAATAGCATAATGAAAATATATTTATAAAAAGATATGAATGCATAAATATTTATTTATGGTAGGGGAACATTATAAAATGGATGAAAAGCAAAAGAATAAGTGTGTGTTCGAAAAAAAGCCATCCAAATATAGAGAAAATTTTACAAACTGTGTCATACGAATCCAGCATTATGTGGTACGTGTGGCATCTCAAAACATACGGACGACATAACTTGAAAAGTTAGGTGTACTGTTGTGTCCTCCGATCTCCAGTCGCACAACCAACGAAAAAAGAGGAAAATTCATGATAAATATATGATGAGTTGCAAAACTAAGAATGGCTACATGGCTGATGATGATTGCAAATTCTTGGCTTTGAGAATTTAAAGGAAAATACAAACATACACACTCAATCAAAACTATTAGATTGGTGAGTAACTATTGTTGTAACTGTGGAGATGTCAGAATAAAAACAAGAACATAAATACTTGTATAAGATACGCCTATTTTATTGAAAGAAATTATTACATGAACACGTTTAGCGTAAGTATAAAAACAAGTAAATAATACACTCAAACACAGTAATTTACAAAATTGGTCCCTAGCAAATTCAGCTTAGTAGCTGCCGACGAAATTTGTAGCAAGGGGCACAAGTCTGCAGTATATGATCTGGGACGGACATCATTGAAGACTGTGATTTATCCTTTTCCTTGTAGTTTTTCCTACTCTAAGATTATTTCAACGATAAAATATAATACATTTCTACGGTAAGCATCTCGGAACCCATCTTACAGGGTTCTCACGATTTATTCGTCAGTTCCCACGATTTTTTGGTGCGTTCCCACGATTTTTTGATCGTATCAAATAGATTTTAGGTTCGTTCCCATAATTTATTGGTATTTTCCGATTGGATATCAATACAATTAGACCAAATACTTCTGGAAAACGGCGAAAAAATCGTGGGGACGCACCAAAAAAATATGAGAACACAGCAAAAATTGATGGGAACCAACCAATAAATCGTGGAAAATCCTGTAAAGAGCTCGACCGCCAGCCAATCGTTTCTCTGGTAGACTCTTAATAATTTTAGTGCCATGGCTTGCATATATGATAACCAGTTATGTTTCCTGGGGTGCCATGGCTATCATATGTAATACGATGATCGTACAACTGTACCTCGAGTACCGTCGCGGTAGGTCAGTTTTTACTGATATGAGACGAGGTGGAATAAAACTTCTTTCGAGCGAACTTTTCGACACTTGATCGTCCAGGCGATCATAGAAACCCAGAAGAGGTTTCCCTTACTGGAAACGTTGGAGTTTAGAAGCCTTACCTTGGGTAGGGGGACATAACTAAACTCTTGAAATAAGTTAGGAGGCGAAGTTTATAAGCAGCGTAACGACTCTTGACAGTCCTAACCCGACAGGCAATTGACGTTTAATACTATGGCGAGGAGTGTTGAAACGCATGGAAGAGCAGTAAGAAACACGGACGAGCACTAATGAACTGCAACTGTGTGCGTGCAACAGCACCAAACGGCATGTGACGACGTACAGTGTGTGGATGTGTGTGTATACTTTTAGGCAGCGAAGATGGATCGAGGTTATGTTTACAAAGTGAACGAGATTGATGCAGAAGCGTCTTTGTAATAAACATGTATTTAGTTGCATATTTTCAGTGTAATAGTTTGTAATATGAACTTAAAAGTATTGACCAATGTTGCTATTCAATTGTGTGCTGTTGGCGAATATTGAAGCATTCAAATATTGAAGCTTCCTATGTTAGTTTGTTGTGCTTAGTGTGAAGCAAAAATGTGTGCTAAAGTGTTATAAATTAGACATATTTAAACGTATCCGTCTTATGTTTGGTTGTACCCATTTAATTTTCCATATTTTTGGGTGTCCTTATCGTTTACCAGGAGAAACAGATTGGAGGTTAGAGGGAGATACGTGTAGCTATTTCGCCTCCGCAGAAAGTTATGTTAAATAAAATTGTTGTATGTGTAATTTTTCATTAAGCTGAAATTAAATGACTAATTGGATAAAATTAACCGTTTAACATTACGAATAATCGATGTTATCAGTGTTCTTCAGGAGTGTTCCAAGCTGTCCGAAGACACACAAATCCGATTCACCATCCGATTCGTATGCACCCAGCGGATTTCATGCGAAGGATATTGGAAAGCCATCAAAGAAATGGGCATGATGGTAAGGAAACTTTGATCCTTTTTACTTTTAGATTTCTTATCTTAATTTTTGTTTGCAACCTTGGATCGTCGTCGCGGGTCTTATGGGAACTGCGCTGTCAGAGCAACAACCGGATGAGCATTTCGTTCCAGGTGGAAATCATCTCAAGTTTGGGAATTGAAGAGAGTTACGGCACACTGTGAACATCGTTGTAAACAATCGATGGTAACATTTATGTATAGCTTATGAAAGCATATGTTTATCTAATTATTGATTAATTCGTTTATTTATTAATTTGAGCATAAGCGCTCCATCGACGTATGTTTTTTGTTGTTCGTTTTAGAAAATTGCTCCAACGGAACAGCCTGGCCTTTCTCGGGCTTAGTTTTTGTTGCTTCACCGCGACGATTGATATCACAGTTTGCTATGGTCGCATTGTCGTCGTGTAATCATGTTATGGCTGTTAACGCACTTTGTTTATAGCTATTTTTATTTATTATCTATTTCCCGGAATATCGTTAGCGTTGTTCCTCTTAATAAGACGGAAGACGTTTAAAATTAGCACCTGTGTCAATCGTCAAACGGTTGACAGTGGGCAATAAAGTACTATAAATGATAGGAGCAAAAACGCAGCAAAAACTGATATCTGCTTCTATCCTTTGAGTGTAACTGCAAAATCATCTTCAGCTAGTTTTGCTTCAAAAACTTTTTTTCCATGGCTAAACTCTGCGCATTTCTTCTTATACCTTTCATAGGATTCAGTATTGTGAACTGCTCATTTAAAATCACCATTATCTGAGCACTGCGTGCATCAATTTTCATTAACAGCATCCAACAACGAGGGCAGCATCTTCCAGAATGCTCTGTAGAATTAATTGAAAAGACTGCTTAATTTGATCCTGCTGCAGTCTGGTGTTCATCGTCGGTGATCATCTTTATTGGCGACGAAGGCAGCACAGGTTCGTACACCGAAAACGTAGCAGAACTCGTTGTCGGTTTCAGATAACTTTTCCTGGTTATATTTTCAGGCAAATTTATCACAACAGGACCATTTGCTCGTTCAGTCGTTATGTACGATGTACCGGCGCTTGTCGATGGCTCTTGGTTACCCCCATCAACTATCTTGCCTGGCGGTCGGATCTGGCTAGGAACACTGGTAAAATTTTGCTCAGATATAGCAGTACTCGTTGATGGTTTTTGAACATTAACGCTAATCATTTTGGCTGGTGTACGGCTCACAACACAAACAGATCCTCCAGCAGCCGCTATCACCGATGCAGAAGCACTGGTGGGTAATTGTTGTCTTACAACAGCAGTCTTCATACCACGCTGATTCTTCGTAGCATGAACTTCGGCAAACGATGCAATCGATGGTAATGCAGATCCCGTCAAAGCTTGTTGTCTACCGGTCTTCATGCCTGATTCCTACGGTAGAGCATCAGCAACCGGTACCAATGATAGCGCAGCAGTAGAAGTTGATGGTTGCTGTCCATGTTGCTGGCCTAACGGACGGAATGGTGCAGATTACCATCACCGGCATTCGAGACCAGCGCTGACACTGCATCCGTTACCTTCAGCTGTTGAACAACACGGACTGGCATTCTTTGTTGACTGATCCGTGCGCGCTGACCGGCCACTGAAACTACCGATTGCGCTGCACTTGTTTTCGGAAGTTGTCGAACAACACGGACTGGTACATCTGACTGACGAAACGATTACACATCCGTAATGGCCGAGGGCATCACTTGCAAAGAAAGTGGTACTTGAGACTCTTCCACAACTTCCTTTTATACTGCATTTCGAGTTGCCGGTGCGCAGACTTATGAATGAATGGGAGAAGTCTAAGGACTTGTGAAGAAGAAATAGGATATGGTGTGATATCGAATATTGTGCCTGTTGCTTGTACTACCGAATGTCGCCAAGCTACTCATCACATATCCACGTTTTATGTCCCCATTCTTGGTGTTTCCGGGTTATTCGCCATCGCACTGTAGTCGGATCATACTCCATCTGTCCTGCTTCGATTATTGCCTCCACAAAGACAAAATTAGAGCACGCGTTGCTATTCCTCATCCTACGGCACCGTCTGGATAATGTGGGAGTCACTCCGTGAAACAGCGGAAAACCCCGTGAGTCACCGGGCACCAACATGCATATCGACTGAAACTTGGATCCTTGCTAAATTGAAGCAAAGTTGAAGTAAGTCTGACAGTATCTAAAGTAATAGAAAGACAGTTTGATAAACTGGTTAACATCGTTTATTTTTTCATTTTAGCTAATATGCCGTGCGAAAAAGCAAAATAATTATTTCATTTTAATGTTTATTAAGCTAAACTGACGTTATATTTTTCATCTAAAACGTTTTTGATTTTCTAATCCCGTTTAGGCGTCGTGTATCAGATCGCAACTGCTAATAATTTCGTCGTGTGAGGCGGACTGTTATGGATGTACCAAATCTTCAGTGATGATGAATGCGTTCATGCATCTACGAGCCGGTAACTGGCGGTATCCAGATCATCGTCGTACTGTTAGCTTACCTAAACTACCGAAATTAGCGACAGTGTAAAATGTAAGAGAAAGACAAATTGACGATTAAAATAATGTTATCAAAATTAATGGTTTACATGGATTGCGCTCCACTAACAATATTTTTCTCTTATATTGTCTATTTCAGCTGTGCTGTGAGAATTACAGCTGGCTCTCATACGGACGTTACACGAGGCGTAAACTCAAAAAATTTACGTTTGATTTGTATGGGAGAGCGTAAACTTCCTGTCAAAAGATTTTAGGGTTGTATGGCTGAAATTTAGTTTACGCCAAAGTTTACGCTTCGTATGACGTCCGTATCACAACCGTCTGGAAGCCGCAACGAGTTAGTAACATCAAGATCATCACCACCGCACATAGCGCAGCATATTGAAGCAAGCCCAAGCAACAACAGCAACCACCTGCAGCAAACGTACGCCGAACGAATGGACGTGATAGACGCGTTATAATTGCAAGGCGATACTTGCGCTCTGAAAATGCTAGCACAGATGTTTGAGCCACAGATGTGACGTTTCGAGAGTGTAAAAACATGCCTGGCCCACAGGTACGCAAAAGCCGCGCCCAAATCTATGGTATAGTATTGGGTGTTAGCTCGTCCGCTAGCACCGGTTACGCTGGTGCTGGTAGGAAACGTACAAATGAAAAAATATGTAAAATTGTCCCCCTTATTCCTTTGTACATCCAAGAAACGACCACGAACTATTAGCATGAAATGTACTTGACTGATAATATTCTTCTTTCTTTAGTTTCAGATAAGCCGTTCTCATCAATGACATACCATGTAGGTTGGTTAGTTACACTTAATCACGAAGGACTCGATGACGACGCAACTCTTGCACGTTCGTCATCATACTATCATTTCAACTGGAGGCATGTTTGTTTAGGCGGCTATAACAAATTGTTTAAACATGTTCAATGAAACAAACATGTTGTTTTGGCTTCCAATAATTAATGGTAATGTATTGCATTCTCAACGCTTTATTTATATGAAACGCAAATAACTTTCTTTACTTATTTTATGTTTTATATTTTAATTTAATTACAGGTGAATGCTGGAAATCTCCGTGATAACCGTTTTCGTGCGCTAAATAAGGTTTGTATGAAAAATAGTGTATTTTTAGAATATTTAATTTTCAATAAAGTAACGGTCAATTTGAAAATAAGCTGTGTTGATATACAACCCGAATGAAAGAATTTCACGGATAAACGAAAGTAAACAATACACGAAAGAACGAGAGGTCCGTTTCATCCGAACCCCCCCACGCTCAATCATGACTTCCGTTGGGCGCCTGAGGAAAAAAAAAAGGAAATGGCAGATAAGAGATAAGGAACATCAAGCTCATTAAGGATGACGCTGGCAATGAAACAAGCTTGCAAGTGCGAGTGGCGAGTTTTTATCGAGTCCAGGCCCAAGAGTCGACAACGATGTGGATGAGACGGGATTACTGCATTATCATGACCCGAAAGAAAACGCCTCGTGGCAAGTCGAGTAAATTTGCGTTGAGCACCTTCCAATCTAGCAATATCCTGCACATTATTGGGGAACCAAACCACACAAGCGTAATCGAGAATGGGGCGTACCCAGCAACAATAGAGAGACTTGAGACACAAGGGATCACGGATAAAATGAGACAGACGGGTATGTTGCGCGTTTCTTTTGTTTTCGATAAATGTGTCTCAATGGTTTTTTTCTATGGACGGTATGGTATGTTTCTATGGCGTGGATTGATTTGCTGATGTAATATAATGAATGTGTTGCAATAGTGTGATTTGGCTTCCCGAAGTGTGTTACAATGAGTCTGTAGTTGATATATCTTAAATATATATTGTGTTAATGATGAAGAGGAAGTTTTGGTAAATGATGAAGACACGATGTTGTTGCTTAGAACTCTGGAACTTGACTAAATTTAGTTAGGAAAAACACTCGCTTATATACTTCAGAATTCGGGAATTCGAGCTGCACTTGCGGGAATTCGAGCTGCACTTGCGGGAATTCGAGCTACACGATACCGATCTACAGCAGTTTGCACTGCGTAATAGAATTATGATTAAGTTCTTTTTACACGTAGTCAATTTACTGGAAAGCGCCCTCTACCTTACGCTAGGCGTACTAAGGATGACGCGTTACCATTACGCTTGCCGTAACATATTGTTTTAAATATATCTTGTGGTAAATTCGCTTTTCTTCCAAATACCAGTTCGTATGGTGTGTAGTTTGTGTCTGTGTGTTCTGTTGTATTGTTAACAAACTCGTAAAATTTTGTCCAATCGTTCCAGTCATCATGATGTTCGGTTGTATAACTTCTTAGGTATTCGTTTAGACATCTATGATTTCTTTCTAATGATCCTATTGACTGTGGGTGGTAAGCTGTGCTTAAAGTTTGTTTGATTTTTAAGATTTCTGAGATTTTGTGTAATATTTCATTGTTATATTCTAGTCCTTGATCTGATTTTAATTCTATAAATGTTCCAAATGTAAGAATAAAGTTTTATACTAATGCTCTTGCTATAGCATTTGCTTCTTTGCTATGGATAGGTATTATTTGGATGTATTTGTTAAGTCACAATGTACAGTCTGTTCCCGAGTTACACGGTTCTCGACTTACGCGGATTCGGAGATACGCGGTTTTCTAAAGTTGACAGATGAAATGTCAAATCAGTACAATTTGCTTCGAATTCGGTATAAATTGCATTTTCGTTAACAAATGGAATCCGCTTATAAGCCAGAAATATTAAAATTTTCTGCACGAATCATACCAAATAAATGATAAAGCCTATAAAAGTACTAAATTAAATCAAACACACCGAGTAATCTATAGTAACTCAGTCAAAAAACGTGAAATTCGACTTACGCGGATATTCGAGTTACGCGGATTCGTCGGGAACGCAGAAACCGCGTAGCTCGGAAACAGACTGTATAGTTATTGCATACCTGTTGTTTTTGTTAGTTTTTGTTAGAGGTGCTACTGTGTCGATTGATATTATGTTAAAAGGTTTTGTCGGTGTTGTAGTTACAACTGTGTCTTCTTTAGTATGTCTAGTCGTCTTATTAGCTATGCATGCCTTACAATTTCGTACGTATTTCTCGATATCAGCTTTCATATTTTTTCATTTGTATTTCTCCCTTATTTTCTGGTACTGTCTGTACTGACCTATATGTCCTCCCGAAGGGGTCATATGATAATCTGAAATTATTATCAGCCCAGCTTTCGCTGTTGTTATCCATCTAGTTGGAGTAAACAGGATTATTTCAAAATTGGTAATGGCTCTGTTGGCGATTTCCTTAATAGTTTGTTTGGAATATTCTTTGAATAAATGGTCCTCTTCTTGTTTCTTCCATATTGTTTCGCGATTTTGCACATTTCTAGAAAAGCAAACTATAATGCTTGACTTCCATTTACATCTTTTCTCAAAATAAATTTGCCTTACCATATGAACGGTTGTATATTGTGAATTCAACATTGTTCTTATTTCTCTGCGTATCTATTTTCAATACATTTCTCACTTCTGAGGTTCTATCTGTTTTCCACATCGCGAGGTGATCAGTCCCTGTTGTTGTGATGGGTTTATCTATGTTTATAACAGGTTGCGCGTTATTTTTCTTAACCATGGCTCTCGTATTAACCATTAAAATCGTTTTGGATTTTGGTATTGATGCCTTCAGGTCATCCGAGTTAAGGATTATTCTCGATAGTGCGTCTGCCGCAACATTAGCTTTACCTGCTAAATATTCTATTTCAAAGTCAAATTCTTCTAAATTTCGATTAAAAGTCGAGTCTCATTCTAGTCAGTTTAGAAGTAGGTTTTTATACCAAATAAGTATGCTAATGGTCTATGATCTGTTCTAACTATAAATTTTTGACCATATACATAAGGTTTAAAATAATTAATTGCCCAATGTATAGCTGTAAGCTCTTTCTCGATATTTGGCTTATTCTTCTCTCCTGGTGTAAAACTTTTACTCACAAACGCGACTGGTAAATCATTTCCATCTGTTATTTGTGATAACACTGCACCACATGCCATATCCCATGCGTCTGTCGTAATTATGAATTGCTTTTTAAAATCTGGAAATTGTAAAATTGTGGGTGAGAGTAAGCTTTGTTTCAATGTATCGAAAGCTGATTGACATTCTGAAATCCATGCAAATTTCACGTCTTTCTTAATCAAATTATTTATAGGTTTAGCTATCTTTGCAAAATTCTGTAAAAATTTACGATAATAGTTACAAAATGCGACAAAACATCTTGCTTCATCAGCATTAGTAGGAATCGGGTTTTAATTGTGTCAAACTTCACGGCGTCCGGATAAATTCCTTCATCTGTTATTTTATGACCTAAGTACGTTTGAATTTGAATTTTGAAGAAACAACATTATTCTGCATTTAGTTTAAGGTTATGCTTTCTTAGTCTATCAAAAACTTTACCTAAATTACTGATATGATACCGTGCACTGCATCCAGTAACTATAATATCATCTATATCTACAAATGCTAGCTCTGGTGTTAAACCAGCCATAGCGATAGCCATCATCCTTTGAAAGCTGTTTGGGCTGATGTTGAGTCCTGTCATGGTCGCCATGTAATGGTTCAAGAAAGTATAAACTGTTGTAGCTAAAGAACGGATGCGTTCGTTGATCTTTGCCTACATTGCGCTTTTAGCAATTAGTTGCTATGCGTTCTCGGCTCACCTAGTTTGCCTGCAGTAACGCCTGATTTGCTTAATATGCATCTTTCGGATGTTTTCGGATAGTGTATAAAAATTGTTTTATTTGAACGGTGGGGCCTGAATTCTTCCGGTTGCTTTGTTATGGCATGATCTGATTTGCTGAGTGTGTTATAATGAATGTGTTGCAATAGTGTGGTTTGGCTTTCCGAGTTGTGTTACAATAAGTATATAGTTGATAGTGTGGTTTATAATAAGTTCTGTTTAGCAGATATGCTACAAGCACTAATACTAAATACATTCATGTAGGATCTTCAAGATTCCGATGGATTAATCAATAAACATATTGAACTTTAGAAACTGCCTTCAAGGTGATCAGTCGGTCACAGAGTACATAATGGAGCTGAAAGCTCTAGCACAATCATGAATATTTAAGTGGTGTTTGTCGGATTCATTGCGGGATCAACTGGTTGCTGGTGTTCGAGACGAAGGTTTGAGAAAGCGTCCTCTTCGGGAGTCTGAGCTGATTTTCGAGAGTGCAGAAAATATTGCAATAACGCGGGAAGCATCAGATGACCAGAACAAGACATTTACGGCATAAGTGAAACTGAGAAAAATGGCGGTAATTAAGTATGCGCAAAGCAGAAGCGTTGGTCCGAAGGTGCACAAGCACACCCTACTAGCAATGAGAATGAAAAAGTGTGGACTTTCAGGCGAGGGGCATGTAGAAGCATGGGGAGACGGTTGGAAATACGCGGAATTACGCGGAGGCGCGAGCGTGTTTTGGTTTCTACACAGTTTTTGCACTCACACAACTACACATATGTGAATGTGTGCGTTCACTTTCAGCCTGCGCGCTCAGTTTGGTTTTCTCGCAGCGGCATGCGGCTATCGGTATCTCGCTCGCACTAGTGCAGCGAGTGTTCCTCTGTGCGCTCCCTTTCTTGCCACCACACGAAATCGTCAGTTCAGCTCAAGCGTTCGCCGTGAAAGGCCGCGCGCGTGTTAGCCTAAGTCCCGGGCAATCGAAGATTCGCTAAGTGTTGAAGTGTTGTGCACATTGAAATGAAGCTGCGCTTTTCTTTCACCATTTATCTTAAATGTGTGATTTGCGCTGCTTTATTTCAATATTTTTTTACTGCATTGAACAGCAACAAAGGTATTCATGCATTTAGACGGCTATTTTAAATAAGACGATTTTTTAAATATAAATAATGAGTGTGATTTTGTGGCAAGATTGTGTGAAGCTATGTGCGAAAATGCCCCTTTATTTGCAATAAAAGTGATAAAATATAAACCAAGTTTAATGTGTTCAAGTTTTTGTTTTGATTCGGGTGCACCAAGTCCGAATGAAGCGCACAGCGTGCTACGAAAGAAACAAGTGGGAGGGGGTGTCAGTCCAGTGCAGCGCAATTCGCTGGAATCAAGTGGGAGGGGGTACCAGCTCAGCGCAGCGCAAGCCGAAAGAAACGGGAAGGAAGGGGTATGATGAAACAGCGCGAGCGAGCGTTCTTTACAGCGAGAGCGCCTCGTGTATTTTAAAGGTAAGCAAGAGAGCGCATTCTCTCCGTGGTAGCGCTCCATCCGCCATTTTTAATTTCGAGCCCAAAACAACGGACTTCGGATCCGATCTTGGGCCTGAAAATTTCGTTCTCTTTGTCTGTCGGGCAGTGATAGCATTACACAGTCACATCAACGGTGAGCAAAATTATGAGTTTAAATGTTATAGATGCGGAAGATCCCAAAACACTACAACAATTAATACTAAATGGCGGAGAAAAACTATTATTAACTACGAAATAAAACTAACTTTTTGCTTCTTTAGGACTACAACTAATTTATTTTATTTGTTATTCCCGCTACTTTCACACCTCATCCTGCGATCACCGACACCAGAATGGCCCTTTTTCGCTAGTCTAGATCGCTTCTCGCTCTCTTCTCATAATTGTTTCTCGCTGAGTGTTAGCCGCCCGAACCATCCCAGGCTGCAAATGACAGCCAAAAGACGTTTTTCGGTAAAACTTTTCGTCTTCCCGTCGGACTACTGATAGTCCGACTTTTTAACGATAGGGTTAGACCGATTTTGACAGATATGGTCAGATGTCATTCAAGTGGTGTATATTTTTTATTGACGATGTAATGCAATGTCCAAAAATTACTGAGTGGCCTACCGCAGTGCAAAAAAATTGGCAGACTCTTTTTTCTCCCCCTCTTTCCACCGATCTTTTTTCCCTCACCCTCTTCCTTCTTTCTCCTAGGTTGTCCCGGTTGTTCCTCTCGAGCTCATTTTGTTTACTTCGCTTTTCGCCTTCGCACAGTTCGGCCATTCTTTGGTTCGGTTCGGTTGTGTTTTCTTCTTCTACTCCTCTTCATCTCATCTCCGCTGCACACACGCTCCTTTTGTTTGTAAGGCCGGTGTTGGTTTATTTAGAACTTTTTCTGTGTTTGTTCTTGTGTGCTGAGGCAATTTCAATTGTTCAGAACTCCTGCATGGAACAAGCGTGACGGAACCTGTTCCTGCGTGTACAGCCGGAGCCACGGTGTCCCGATTATCTGTTTCAGTTCACAACGCTTTATAAACGTGATACTTCCAACATGGACAGGTGTGTTTTACTGTGCAATGAAAGATGTGACTTTTTTCACACCTTCATCTTTTTTTTGTTTATCCTTAGCGCCAAACGACCTAAGCTACTTGCGTCGATTAAAAATGGAGAATACAAATTGCTCCCGTTAAACAATAATAGTAAGTTTTTATTAAATATGTTTTGTTAAAAAATCATAATCATTAACATGAAATTGCATACATTTTCAGATTCAATAAGCAACACCACACCTACCACAATGCTTCATCCGCAATTATTGAATGAGCTTTCATCGTTATCGTCAGTGTCTATCCATGCTGGAAGTCAAAACATGGCTCGCGACAACGCTTCATCGTCAAAACGTGAGAAAGTGTTTTAGAGTGTTATAACAAGAACTATAGTTAACAAATATTTCTAGAAACTGTATCAAGCGATAAACGCAAGCCGGTTTCTCGTACGAATAATGCAATGGTAGACAATGTACCGTCCACATCGATGGTAGTTCGTTCTTCTTTGGATCACTTTCCGTTTATGGAAACAACTGCATCAACTTCGGGTGCTTGTCAACGAAAACCTAAACGTATGTCTTAAAATTGGTTTATAGTATATTATTTGCTGTAAAATACTATATGAACGTTTATTCCCAGCCCTTTCATTTACTACTTCAATGGCAACGCAAACGGATTTTTCTAGTGGACAGAACGTGGGATTAGATGCCATACTAGAAAAAATAGACACCATGCAGAGGGAGCAACAAAGACAGGCAGACGTGTATTACAAGAAAATGCTGGATATGGAGAAGCAGCAGAAATTAATACGAGCACAGTTAGATATTTTATCCGACAAATTGATTCCACGGCCAGGATTTGTTGCGGAATCGTCGTTTGAATGGGAATTGGTGGGGACCAGGGAAGAACTAGATCGACTGGAGGAAAGATTGGGGGAACCAGAGTTCAAAAAAAAAATTTATGGAATTTTTAGATACAAAGCTGCCGACCGACAGTTCAGAAGCTAGACTCCATGATAGCATGGACATTATATTCAAAAAGGATTTTGTAACACAAGCCAACTGGACAGGATTAGGACCAGATAAAGTTTGTTTTTCAAATTATGAAAGGGTTGTTCAGATTTTTAAATTTATAGGAACATGTCATGGAGTTTCACCCACGGACCAAAGAATCAAAACATTTTTCCAAACTAAGTTTAAACATTCAAAACAAAGACTTTACATAGTGGGAAAAGTTAAAACTGTACCTCATAGACGCAAAGTTTAGTTTAATTTATGTTTAAGTACTACTGTAATCCTCAGTTTAGCTTCAAGCAGATAGCAGAATTAATGGCTTTTTGTAAAATTAAAGCTTTCACCCAGTTGCATATTATGTTCCTATTATAGAAATGTTAAAGAATTCAAAGAAATGTTATTATCTTTTATGATATAAAAAACGAAATAAAATGTACGTTCAACAAATATTTATTACATATTTCATATTACTAATGTGTGGATTAAAGGAACGAAATCGAATGCATCTTCTTGAGCAAGAGGTGCCGTAACTAATTTACATTGTATATCGCTGATTCCTAGTCTAAACAAACTTTCTTCTAAATCATTAGTACTTGCTCGGTGAATATTTATCATTTTAGAATCGCAAGGATAACTGAAACTACTAGATGAGTAAATGATCTTTTTTGATGGTATTTCTATTACTCCGTCTTGCATGATTGCTGTATCGAATTGACAAACATATCCTGATTTTGTCAAAAACCATTCGTTGCGTTGATCTTTTTTTAAACAGAAAGCTTTACGAATATGAAGAGTAACTGTTTCTCCACGAAGATGAATAGAAGGAAAAGTAATTTGTTGATTTGTATCGTGCGTATGATATGCTTCGCTTCCTGTTATTCTATTTATAGCTTGTTCCAAGCATTTGTCCCCGCTTCGTAATGATTTTTTTAAATGTTGAAGCTCATTTTCAAAATCATATGAGGAGATTGTGTTATTGGGGCCAAAGTTTTCTGCTTCTTTGAAAATATGTAAGAGATTATGTACATTACTTGATATATATTCGGGACCATATAGTGTACTGTACTGTTTAACAAAAAGCTGAAGTAACTTATTTACTAATGGCCAGTGCTCTTTGTAAACTTCTGTAGACAGCAATGTAGTGCTGCAAAAAAACAGCATGAAGTGATTATATTGTTCTTGAGGAATTGAGTCGACAAGAACGACAAATGAACCATAAAACAAAAATGAAGCAAACTCTGATCGTTTCCAATGTTTGATGTCAAAAAGTGGACGAAATTTTCTATGGATCTCAGCAGGAAGTTTAATGTTAAGTAACTTAGCTGTAATAAAGTTGATTTGTGTAGGTGTTCATTTTTTTTTACACCGAACATACCAAACATCCAGGCCATCAGCATTCTTTTTGTTATACCTAAATCTATCAAATGCAGAGAATCTGCCACAATCATTTGTATGATGATGTCAAACTCATCTAAATCCAAAAGAGGTGAATCTAGTTTGTGATGATCACCGTAAGCTCGGTTTTTGAAACCTTCATGTGTTCTATCTGGACCAGCGGTGTCTGAGTATGCGTTTCTTCCATTGATGTGTTTTCCTTTCGAAGTGCACTTTAAGCAGCCATCTAACGAGCTGAAATAAGCAACACCTTTTGAAAAAGAAAAATTGTTTTACAAAATTTGTTACCCTGATGCTTTTGAATATTATTTTATTTGAATAGTTACCTTATATAAATGCTCTTGCAGGAAAATCGGCGATAATAGCTTGTAATTTGATTTTAAACTTCTTGTTTTTTACAAACACATCATTTTTTGTGAGAAAATTAACCTCATCTACAAAAGGTCGGAGAAATTGTTCTATGCTGGCTGGTTTTGTTGCTCCACAATAGATTGAAATTGGCATGACTGCTATTTCCGGCATTTTGTTGCTTTTGTTAATCGGCAATCCGTCTATTGACACGTTCAGTAAAATTGTTATATTAGCTTCAAAGTTTACATTGCTACAAAATAGAAAACATAACGATATGTAATACTTATACGTGAGAATGAATTTGTTTACATCCAGAAATATTACCTTAACTCGTTGGTGAAGCAATTTTGAATCCCACGATACCAATACTGTCCAGCTTGCACGGTAATAATTTCCGAAGAGCGATTGCGGTTGATTTTTAGCAAAGTTCTAGCATCTTTTGGCAATTTGCAAGAACTTACTTTACCGATTATACCCATGACTTGTTCGATGGAATCATATGTTTGATCTGTAGACACCGCCCACGTTTGCAAAGCTTCTTTTACGGAGAATGGTTCGTTTGATGTTTCTTGTTCCTCGTCAGAGCTTTCGAGATAATCGATTACAGCCTCTTCTTCCTCAGCGTATTCAGTAGTTTCATAATCATCTTCAACATAATCATGTTCCACAAGAAAACTGTCGTGTGAGGATGTAGCACCAACATCTGGCGTATGTGCATTATTTGTAAAGCAAAATAAACCATGTTTAATAAAAAGTACAAGCAAACTTAATTTCATCATACCATTTTCTCTTTCACTGGTATTATTTTCTTCTATATGGTCTTGCTCCACTATACGGTTACGGGTACGATACAAATATGAGTTGAGCCGAATACGCTTCGAGAATGATTGGTCCATCCTATTTTTGATAAAATCACGGCTAGAAATCACTAGATTATCGCAATGACGCACGCAATTTAACTCGTTGGATGTTCTGTATGTTTAGATTTTGTTCATTTGCGCGCGATTGTGGTGTGACAGCAGCGTCATTAACACAGACAGTATGGACAAGGGAACAACATCAACAATATCAATATTGGCCATGTGTGGTATAAAACGAAAAAATCTTTTAATTTAGTCTGAATTGTAATACAGTCATTATCCGATATACGCTATCGTACGGGACCGAGCACAATAACGTATCTCGAGTTTTCGCGTATAGCGGATTCCTATATAAAAATAGTTTACACTACCGGTTCGAGGGTTGAAAAATATCGCCACAGAGATTTGCATTAATGTTTTTGTTTTAAAACAGGTATCTTTTGCACAAATTTAATGCAAAATGCTTTAAGCACATCTAGGAAATTCAACAATAGCATAAAAGATTTCAAAGAATTAAAATATTTGCAAAAAACACATGGAGCTGTCAAATTTAGAGGAATCGCGTACTGCGAATTCGCGTATATCGAGTATCGCGTACTGCGGATAATTGCTGGAATAATTGTTTGTAAAATAACTTTAAATAATTTAACCATGTTATATTGAAGAAATGGCTTGATTTATATGTATAAAAGCCCAAAAAACGGTTAAACTCTTCAATGTGATGTTATAAATCAGCTAAATTGGTCTTACGCGCTGTCATTTGCAGCCTGGGTATTCAACGTGCTTATTCAGTACATTCAAGGCGGTTCAACTGGTGAAAAATTAACGATTATTTTCGGAGAGTATTGGACTTCGAAAGGCGAACCCAAGCAACCGGTTTACCCATCCCTGGCGGAATACCAGCAGATTTGTGCTGCTCGATAGACGTGACCTCGCATTAACAAAACAATTGTGAGTATAGGTTTGCGATACCGAGTGAATAATGGAGAAGACCGTCGAAAATTTGCAAGCGCAGATAAACGATCTAGCTAGGAGGTTAGCGGAATGACAAATAGTAGAACAGGTTGACGCGGCGGTGAAATACACCCAGCTACCCGACACATTAAAGTATCTACCGGAATTTACGGGCGATAAAAATACGTTAACCACATGGATTGACACAGTGGAGAGGACATTGATCCTTTGTCAAGAGTCAGAAGGAAGTGCGGTGTATCAAATGTGCTTGGGACACGTACGAAATAGAGTAGTTGGAAAGGCAAACAAAGCATTACTGACGAAGAACTGTCCACTTAATTGGACTACAATGTAACAAATACTAAATGAACATTTCTCTTCAAAAAGGATTTTATCCAATATTGTGTCTGAGAATTTGGTTCTAAAGCAAAATAGTCTATCGATTAAAAATAATATCAGTGTGTGTGAGGAACTTTATTATGAGCTTAACACAAATATTTATAAGGATCAAATCAATGCGGGGCATGAGTGTGCAATCATGCGTGTGATGACGATCACTATAACGAACGCGTTTATCGATGGTTTAAATTATGATTTGCCTAGACTGGTTAAAACAAGTAAACCTGAGTCACAAGAAGATGCTTTTAAAGCAGCAAGAGAATTAACAGAAGTACACGTTAGAGAAAAAACAAGGGAATCAATCGACAGATAAACCTTCGGTAAGAACGAATCATTCTGCACATTATAATCGAAATGATACTAATGTTGACCCATCCACGCGAGAGTCAAACAATAGTCGATCAAATCGGCGGACGACTCGTGGCAACGCCATTTGTAATCAAACGACAGAACCTTTCTTCCTCCCCTCCTTTTATCCAGAAGCGGATTGAGGTTAGGGTACTACACGTGTTCTCAAACACACACGCAGAGGTAAGCGAACTTGTAGTTTTAATTTTTTGTTTGTCTAAGAGTGACAGAGATAAAAAACATTTGCTAATGTGCAGCGAATAAATACTACTTGATTGCTTTATTCGCATTCTTTATCAGGTTGCTCAAGAGGTGCTTGATCTTGGAAACAAAAAAAAAAAACGCAGAGAGTGTTGTTTCACGCTCGATTTTTTTTTTCATATGGAGAAACAATTCCACTGTGTGTTCAGAATCTGATACAGATTCATCATCGAACGATTCGGGAAGCCTTTCACATATACCGATAACAGTTGAGCTTCCATTTGCTAGCCTAGCAGTTAACGAAAAAAATACCATGGAGCAAATTCAGGAGCAACTAGAACAAATGAATTGTTTAATGCAAACTCTCGTTGCAACACAGAAAGAGCTGGAGCAAAGGCTTTCTGCATTAACGGTTAACAATGCAACTAGTTCAAATAACTATACAATCGCTCATAATTCTAGTTTCGAAATAAGCATTGAATCGTTTTGCAAAATCCCTGACCCTATTAAAGGCATACCTGTGTATGAAGGAAATAAGAAGCAGTTATTTTCTTGGCTTAAAACAGCGGAGAATGCACTCAAGATTTTTAAAGACAAAGTGCATCCTTCAATCTTCAGTATGTATGAAGCATCGGTGATTAATAAAATTCAAGGTCGTGCAAAAGATATTATTTGCCTTGAAGGTAGTCCCAACGACTTTAATGAGGTAAAAGATGTGCTTATAAACGGTCTTTCTGATAAGCATGATCTATCAACTCATATAAGTCATTTTTGGCAAAATAAAATGAATCACAACTCAACCATTAAAAATTATTACCTTCAAACGAAAGAGGTAATACAAAGCATAGTAATGATAGCCAAGCAAAACGAAAAATATAAAAACAGTTGGGTGGCGATAAATAGTTTCATAGACGAAACAAGTTTAGCAGCTTTTATCGCTGATCTCTCTCACCCTATTTTGGGTATATGCAAGCAGCAAGACCAGAAAGTTTAGAAGATGCGTATGCATTTTTATGGATATAAATCAAATATTAACATTTTAAGTCAATCTCAAATTGCCAAATCAAACCAAACATAAAGAAAACTTTTGATTTGAAAGTTAATAATTTCGAAACCATAAGTCCGATCCCGCTAAGTTCTGACGAAGAGTTTAATAAAATCTCAATTGAAAAGCTAATTCGTACCTGTGGTACACAATAATAACACGTGTGGTTTGCTCGGTTGATAACTATAAAGTGATCTCTTTATTATCTGTTCGTAAGCTCCGGGATGCTGTATGAGTTTTGATGGCATGACACCACTACTGATATCTAACGATCGCTGTCGTTAGTATCACACTACCACATCTCCCTTTGTCTTTGACATCGAAGTATCATAGCGTATAAAAGTTCATTTCTCTACATGTGGAATTCATTATTTCAATTACTCCCAAATATCTGCTTGCACGTTTATACTCCCGCTGCTATCTGATCTTCAGAGTATCCCAATTGCTATTCCCTGGCTAAATATTTTCTTGTGGTTCTTCCTCATTTGTAAGATTATGCCATTTAATATACAAAGTCTTGAATTCCTAATGACCACCAGTTTTCAGTGTTTGCTACAGTAACCATTGAGCTGTTCTCATTTATTTCCTTCTTCTTCTTTGGCACAACAACAACCGTTGTCGGGAAAGGCCTGCCCCCATCCCTCAAATGAGCTTGACCTTTAGTAACCTATAAACCCACAGCGGGAAAGCCCGTCCCACTATGGACAGAGTCCACTCAGGATTGAACCCATGACGGACACGTTGCGAAGTCTTGCGAGTGAACTACTGTATCACAAGACCAGTCCCCGTTATCCTTTCCATTTCCTACTTCCCTTCATCCTTAACTCTCCCTCTCCCTCTCCCTTTCCATTCTTTTTTATTTTTATTTTATTTTGTCCTAATCATCTCAACCTCTTTTCCTGGCTGTCACTCTGCCGGCTATTTCCTATCTTTCGCCTCTCTATGATTGATTTACTAACGGATATCATTACGACTGTCGACCATACGGATAAATCCATCGACTTATGTTAGTAACTCATCTGTTTTTTTCCTGATACCTATCCTATAAACCTATCTTTTTATAACTGGCCCAGTATTAAAAGAATCGACGTTGCCCTGCGGCCTTTTAAATGCATTCCGATTAAAAGAATGTCTTTTATTAAGATTCTCACTTGTCGATGCAATTGAATTAGAGCGGCACACCACCGCAAAATGTCCACGTTTTCCACACTTCGCGCATGCCTTATCTTGAGCTGGGCAGTATTGATGGTTATGAGAAAAACCACAACACGCACAAGGTGTTGCAACGTAATTGATAGCATCCGATGCTGGGCTATTTCCAGGACAAGTGTTATTTCCGCTAATTTGATCATTTGCCGAACGAGAAGTTTCAAATGAATTAACTTGCCGTACTAGCTCTTCTAAAGTAAGATCCTGCTCTTGAAGTAACCTGACTCGTAACTGGTTCGGTACAAACTGTAGCATTTTATCGACCACAGCTATTCCCGCGCTTCCCAGCTCTGTTTTCCCAAAATTACATTTCGATCCATGTGCTTGGACGCGAACCAAAAACTTATCAATTGACTCATCCGGTTCAGGTTTTATATTCCAAAAAAGAAATCTTTCATGTGCCTCATGGCGCTGGGGGGCAAAATATTCGTCCAATTTCCCAATCGCTACCGCATACGGATCGATTCCTTGTTCCTCATTAGCTTCCACATCTGCACCCGGAATACTAAAGAATATTTCCTGTAGCTCAAATGACCCACACGCTAACAACAAATCTTTCTTCTCCGTCCCGTCGCTAACCTTCGATGCACGGAGGCAAATCTCAAATCCCCGCTTCCATGATACCCACAATTTCCTCCTATCAACCAATGATACACCTGCTATCCCGAGCGGAGGTAGTTTAGCAAATAGTTTCGTGTCATTAATCTTCCCTCTCTCTCTCCTCTTATTCTGCACAACCGTTTGCACGATTACTCACTCCACCGCTGCTCTCTAGACGCGCTTCACCGGACTCCTCTATACGAGAATGTGATTACACATGTGTGCACACTATCGGATGCTCTTTTTTTAGCCTTTTTTCTCTCTCTGTGCGCTGTTTTTTACGATAATTTTTTTTTCAGTACCTTGACCTTTGCTCTTCCACTGTGTGCACACTCTCGCCTGGATCAAATGCTCACTCGACGCCCTTTCTTCTTGCTTATTCCCGATTACTTTTGCTTACCAGACGCATGTTTTTTTCTCTCTGCTTACTAGACGCAGTTTTTTTTTCGGCGCTCTCTATCTTCGATCCGATACTTATTTTTTTCATTATTTTTTGATATTTTTATTATTATTATTATTTTTTTATTTATTTTTTCACGTCCTCCGACGCATCAGGTGCTTACTAGACGCACTTTTACTTTTTCTTTTTTTTGCACGTCCTCCGACGCATCAGGTGCTTACTAGACGCACTTTTTCTTTTTTTTCTACACACTATTTTTTCCACTTTACTCACGAAGGGTGACGTTTTTTCCCACGTTTTATTTTTTTTTCACCTCGCTTACTCCTATGCAATCACGTCGTCATCTCTTCGCCACAAAATTTTATTATCCATGGGGTGTATTTGCTTGTCTAAACGCTTTGTCCAGCCTATTGTTCTGCTCACAAATGCGATCCGCCGGTTTTTTTCCACACCTCACATTACGCTCATATGCGATCACTTTTACACCATGTATCCTGTGTGTGCTTTATCTCATCGCATTTGAACTCGTTTGCACTGAACTCTTTTTTTTCTTCTCAATAGAAAAAAAATCCAATCCTCGTCGCCAGTTTGTGGTACTCAATAATAACACGTGTGGTTTGCTCGGTTGATAACTATCAAGTGATCTCTTTATTATCTGTTCGTACGCTCCGCGATCGCTGTCGTTAGTATCACACTACCACAGTACCCAATATTTAACTCCATTTGAAAAAGATGCTATACTCAATATTATTTTAGGAGATCAAAAAGTACTGCTAAAGCGTCATGAGACACTTTCATCAACTAATGCAGTGAAACATAAATTATAACAACGGAAAACGAGCCAACTTATACAAAAACATACATTTTCCTAACCATTATCAAAAAGATGTCGAGGAACAAATTAAAGAATTGCTCGATAATGGTATAATTGTTCTTTCTATCAGTCCTTATTCATCTCCTATTTGGGTAGTCCCAAAAAATCGGACTCATATCACGTCAGGAAAGTAAGGGTTGTGATAGATTTTCGTAATCTTAACGAAAAAAACTATCAATGACAAATTCCCAACTCCTCTAATAGAGGAAATTTTTGGATAGCTTGGGAAAATCTACTTACTTTTCAACCCTGGACCTCAAATCTGGCTTTCATCAGATAGAAATGGAACTTTCCCACCGTGAAAAAACGGCCTTCTCCACATCCCAGGGACATAACGAATTTACGAGAATGCCGTTTGGGTTAAAAAATGCCCCAGCAACTTTCCAGCGTGCTATGAATCATGTGTTAACTGAATACATTGGTTCGATTTGCTTTGTCTACCTAGACGACATTGTCGTTATTGGATGTAATTAAGAATCACATTTGGAGAACTTAAACAAGGTGTTGAAAAGATTATCCCTATTTAATTTAAAAATCCAAATCGACAAGTGTGAATTACTAAAGAAAGAAACTGAGTTTCTAGGTCATCAAATAACACAAAATGGTATAAAACCCAATCCCGACAGAATTCAAAAAATTATTGAATGGAAGCTGCCATCTAATCCGAAAGAAATCAAACAGTTTCTTGGGCTTGCAGGCTATTACCGTAGATTTGTGAGGGATTATGCCAAAATAACAAGGCCTATTTCGAAATATTTAAAAAAGGAGCTATTTTCTCAAATGAAGAAATCGAATTTAGAAAATCCTTCACGGAACTGAAACAAATTATTGCTTCAGATCAAGTACTAGCATATCCTATTTTTGAGCTGCCCTTTATTTTAATAACAGATGCTAGTAATCATTCTTTAGGAGCGGTTCTACCTCAAATTCAGGATAGTTGTGAAAGGCCGATAGCGTTTCCAAGTAGGACTCTGAATAAAACAGAGATGAATTATCCTGCTACTGAAAAAGGAGCATTAGCAATCATCTGGGCAGTAAAAAAGTTTAAACCCTACTTGTACGGGCAAAAATTTACCTTGATTACTGATCATAAGCCGCTTACTTTTATAAAAACTCCATTTAAGAATTCAAAAATTCGATTAGATTAGAATTGGAGAACTTTGAGTACGAAGTGAAATACAAAGAAGGAAAGACCAATGTGGTAGCGGATGCTAAAGCATCCTTAAAAGCAGGAGGCCTGAAACATTACTAGATATTAATATTTCTTCTATTTCAGATCCGGATACAAGCATAACGCATAACAATGACTTAAGTGATTGTTCAAGTAATGGAACAACAATTCATTCGGCTGATAAATCGAACGATTATTATATTCATTACACGACGTGACCTGCAAATTTCTTCAGAAACCAACTCGTGTTTAAAATAAGTTCGACAAACTCAATAATTCAAAAATTACCGTTCAATAATTTTCGCAGAACAGAAATAACACGTAACAAGTTTGACTCAGATAGTATTAGCCAATTTATAACCCAGTATCATAATGGAAAACAAACAGCGATTTTCGCACCAGAAGAAATTATGCACACTTTACAAGAGACTTTGAGCAATTATCAGTTTAGTAAAGGTCATTTCGTAATTACAACTAACATTGTAAAAGATGCTCTAGATCCAGACAGGCTAAGATTTCTCGTAACATGCGAGCATGATAGGTCACATAGAGGTATAAGTGAAGTAGAACACCAATTACGAAGATCATATTTTTTCCTTGCATGCTTAAAATGATTAGAAATTACATTAATAGCTGTGAAATTTGTAGTTGCCATAAATATGACAGGAAACCCTATAACATTAAAATTTCACCAAGACCAATTACGGAAAAGCCATTGGACCGCATTCATATGGATATTTATATAATTAATAACTAAGTATATAATAAGTATATAATTAATAGCTTTCTTTCCATAATCGATTCATTTACAAAACATTTACAAATGCTACACTTAAAAAACAAAAAACGTTGTACAAGTTCAAAGGAAAATTACAAAGTATTTCTCGTCATTTGGTTTACTGAAGGAAATCATAACAGATCATGAGACCACTTTTATGTACATTCAACTAAAAAATTACCTATATTCATTAGGAGTTTCGCTTAAATATGCCTCATGTTCCAAATTAAACGGCAAATCGAAAAGACACATTGCACATTAACTGAGATAATCAATACAAACAAGTTTAAGTATGAGAGAGCAGAAACAAGGACACTTGTAAGAATTGCTGTTACTCTTTATAATAATACTGTACATTCAGCAAAAGGATATACACCAAATGAATTGCTATTGAACAATTCAGATAGCCGTAATTAGCAAAAGAGATATTAGGGAATGGGGAAACATTATTCTCTGCGGCACAAACAAATATGTTAAAAGAACCCAAACAGCAAACCAAACGAAATAATGTAAAATGTGACCCTCCTTCTCTTGAAAAAAATCAAGTGGTGTATATCAAACCAAATATAAGAATGAAGCTGCAACCAAGAGCATCAAAAGTGGTAGCGAAATATATTGCTGACAGAACTTTCGAAAATATCAGAGGTGTTAAAAGACATAAGCGCAAACTCAAAAGGTTGAAATAAGTGACATAATAGTTAGTAGAATGATTTGTTTTGGCTTTAAACAGTTAATTTTTCTTAAAATAGTACAGCACAGTAGTTCATATTTAATTTTGAATTTTTCCTTGTTTAGTTTTTGTTAGCTAATAATTTTGAACTCTAAATATCATATGAATGCTTCTAAATGCTAAAGATAGGTCTATTACTTAGTTAAGCTTCTTGATAGTTTTAAGTAACATAAATTTTACCATGTTTGAATTTTTTTTATAGGGTAACTGTACCAGTTTTCGGCACGCTAGTGCAGCAGTTTCACAAAAACTGCTCACAAATAAATATTTTTTATTATTTTTTATGAAAGTGATGTTATTCTGGTTGATAAACTATCATAATATGTTACACTATTTTTTATTTGCCGGTTCAAAGCCCTTTTTCATAAATATCCGTAAAAATGCAAACATTGCTTTTGCTCCTATTTTCGGCAGTTTGTTCCTATTTTCGGCAGGTTGTGTTCCTATATTCGGCAGCGCGAATACGGGTCAGAAATGTTATTTTCTATGTAAATATGTACAAAAAATGTTTAAAGCAATTTTACACTCTTACTTTCCTAATACTGATGTTAAAAAGCACTTTAATTAATAATTTTATGTTACTTATTTTGGCCCGTTTTGACAGCCATTTTGATGCGACGTTTAAACAGAGCAGCCATTGACAGTTTGATGGTCATAGCGTACGGTGCGAATTGGCTTACAAATATTTATTTTTCTCTTAAGTGCATTGTTTGTCGTAAAATTGGTGATATTTGGTACAAGAAAGGTCATATTATGTGTCGATATACGCATTGTAGTGTTCTGATCAATTTTTAAAGAAATATTCAGCCAAATCTAAGGTGTGTTATTGTTCCGAGTTTCGGCAGGAGCCCACAACATTGAGCTGTCTAAAATGAACATTTACTGTGTACCTATTTTCGGCAGCATTTAAAGTGAAAAATAACTTGTTTATCGTGATTTTAAAATTCTAAACAAGATAGAATAAATTAAATAAGCATAAAATCTTTATTATACAACACTTTATTATTGTTTTATTGTTCTGGTTCTCTTAATCACAAAACCTGCCGAACTATTGGTTGGCAGCAAATCTGCCGAAAAAAAGCACAATTCATTTCATATTTTGAAAAATACGCAATGAAATGGTGTGAAACTTCGTATGTGAATAACAAATAAGTACACTTTCACTACAAAATAGTGTTTTGTGGAAATTTCTACCGCGTTTGTGCAGAATTTCACGTTTTTAGCTACCCTGCCGAAAATAGGTACACTGCCGAAAACTGGTACAGTTACCCTAATGTCAATCGGACGAGGACGCCCGAGTTCCACCCCCGAAGAAGTTATGAGTGGTATAACTTAAACTGGTCTATACCAGTATAATATTATACAAGCCCTATATAAACCTTGCCCAACTGAATTGTCAAAAACGTCAGATGGATAACACAGCTGAGCTCCTCACATTATCTCCGACCGTTGGCAAATAAACAACTAAATCGAATCTCCACGACTCATTATTTATATATATATATCGGGGGTGAAACTCGGGCGTCCTCGTCCGATTGACATTATTAAAAAAATTCAAATATGGTAAAATTTATGTTACTTAAAACTATCAAGAAGCTTAACTAAGTAATAAACCTATCTTTAGCATTTAGAAGCATTCATATGATATTTAGAGTTCAAAATTATTAGCTAACAAAAACTAAACAAGGAAAAATTCAAAATTAAATATGAACTACTGTGCTGTACTATTTTAAGAAAAATTAACTGTTTAAAGCCAAAACAAATCATTCTACTAACTATTATGTCACTTATTTCAACCTTTTGAGTTTGCGCTTATGTCTTTTAACACCTCTGATATTTTCGAAAGTTCTGTCAGCAATATTTTTCGCTACCACTTTTGATGCTCTTGGTTGCAGCTTCATTCTTATATTTGGTTTGATATACACCACTTGATTTTCTTCAAGAGAAGGAGGGTCACATTTTACATTATTTCGTTTGGTTTGCTGTTTGGGTTCTTTTAACATATTTGTTTGTGCCGCAGAGAATAATGTTTCCCCATTCCCTAATATCTCTTTTGCTAATTACGGCTATCTGAATTGTTCAATAGCAATTCATTTGGTGTATATCCTTTTGCTGAATGTACAGTATTATTATAAAGAGTAACAGCAATTCTTACAAGTGTCCTTGTTTCTGCTCTCTCATACTTAAACTTGTTTGAATTGATTATCTCAGTTAATGTGCAATGTGTCTTTTCGATTTGCCGTTTAATTTGGAACATGAGGCATATTTAAGCGAAACTCCTAATGAATATAGGTAATTTTTTAGTTGAATGTACATAAAAGTGGTCTCATGATCTGTTATGATTTCCTTCAGTAAACCAAATGACGAGAAGTACTTTGTAATTTTCCTTTGAACTTGTACAACGTTTTTTGTTTTTTAAGTGTAGCATTTGTAAATGTTTTGTAAATGAATCGATTATGGAAAGAAAGCTACACTTATTAATTATATAAATATCCATATGAAAGTTACCACACTGTAAATATCTTATTAGCATTTGTATAGGTTATTAGATACATAGCTAAGTAGTATTGCGTTGATAGTGTTAGGTTTAATTATAAGTATGCGTGAACCACATATGTAATAGATATTTTCGTAGAATAAACTCAGTCTGTAAGCAACCTCCGAAGAGAAGCGACTCGACTCGATAACTGGCGCCCGAATTAAAAGAAAAAATTAGTAAACGTATAAGCTCCTAGTACTGGAGTGAAGCTACCTATAGCTGTCTTTGTTCAACCAGAGAATACGACATCCAGCCTTAGAGCTATCGCCTTCCAATTGGTGATTTGCGGTGTTGTAGCGCGAATAGGTGCACTAATTTATTCATCGTGAAAGACCGTTCGATCTTTTTTTTTTGTAATCTACGTCTACCTAGTTAGAATCTAGTTAGAAAAAAAAAGATGGAACAACGCCAAGAAGAAATGAAGTTCTTCATACAAATGGGACAGGTCCCTGACATCCTTAAAATGTTGCCGGAATTTGACGGTAACCCGAAACATCTCAACACCTGGGTTGAGGATGTCGACGGAATATACAACTACTATTCCGCATTTGCAAATTGCCCGACGCAATTTGGAATAATAGAACGTACAGTGCGTAGAACAATAATTGGTGCGGCATCGGATGCTTAACATGCCAGTAATGTAGGATTTGATTGGTCAGCAATCAAAGAAGTGTTGGTGAAAAAGTTCAGTGATCGTCGTGATTTGATGAGTTTAGATTACGAACTTACTACAATTAAGCGTAAGAACTATGAAAATATCGAATTATACTTCGGTAGAGTGAACGAACTTCTTACATTTATTACAAACCATATTCAAAATAATGTTAAGTATAATTCTCCTAAGATAAAGCCGTAGATAGTTTTATAAGGGGATTAAATAGTGACTTAGGAATATTAGTTACAACAGCTGCGCCAGACAGCTTGAATAAGGCATATGAACTTTGTGTGGAGCTCGAAACATTACGAAAAGGCACATCGGCACAAGGTTTCCTACCAACACAAAAGTTCCCTCCGAAACAAAAACCGCACGCACCAATACCGAGCGAAACGCACACGCGTCAAGAGCCGATGGAAGTAGATCGTACCATGCGTACACATTTGCATTATCAAAACCGGCCGGCTCAAGCTTACGCTCACCAAGAGAATGATATCACGGCAAAATATAAATTTGTGGTGTACAACTTTCACGACTTTTTTGATGGCATAATTGGGACTGAAATAGTATTTGCACACAATATCAATTTAATTACACGTTCCCGAGAGATCGAACTAACAAAGCCGGACAATAGCAAGTATAAAATACCACTGCATTTCTATTATCCGAAAAAAATCTGTCGTGAGTATAGTAGTGTGACAATCGATCAGATACTTCACTTAGAATCTAACACACATCGCACACCTAACAGAAGAAGAGCGAGAATCTCTCGTTACAGTTCTTAACCAACACAGTCATGCTTTTCACGATACAGACTCAAAGCTGACGTGTACCACTAATGTCGAATGTCGAATAAGAACCACAGATGATGCACCGGTGTATCAAAAAAGCTATCCCTACCCCGTCGCTTATAAAAACGAAGTGGAACAGCAAATTTCAAAGATGTTAGCGGACGGTATTATTCGTCCTTCACGATCCGCCTGGAACTCGCCACTTTGGGTCGTTCAAAAAAAAGGAAACAGTGAATGTTCTGATGGAGAGAAAAAGCTACGATTAGTGATCGATTATAGCCGTCTTAATCAAAAAACCATTTCTGAAAAATACCCTATCCCAGACCCAGACATACAAAATATTCTTGACCAGTTAGGTGGGCATAAATATTTCACTACACTCGACCTTGCTTCTAGTTTCCATCAAATTAAAGTCAATGATCTCGACATAGAAAAAACGGCATTCTCTGTTAATAGCGGAAAGTATGAGTTTTTACGAATGCCATTTGGCTTGAAAAATGCGCCAGCCATTTTCCAACGTGCAATAGACGATGTGTTTCGTGAACACATAGGCAAAATTTGCTACGTGTACATAGACGATCTTGTGGTTTTTGGACGCAATTTAACCAAACATATCCACAACTTAAAAGTAATTTTGTCCACTTTGGAAAAAGCGAATCTTAAAGTTCAGCTACAAAATTCAAAATTTCTTTGTCAAAGTGTGGAATATCTCGGTTATATAATTACGTTGGATGGAATAAGACCTAACCAAGCTAAGATATCGACCATAAAAAACTGGCCAAAACCAACTAATACAAAGGAATTAAGAAGCTTTTAGGCATGGTTGGCTACTATCGACGGTTTATCAAAGGGTATGCTGATCTAACTAAACCCTTGTCTAACCATTTACGAGGATAAAATAATTCTGATTCTTCACCAATCGAACTAACATCAGAAGAGTTAAAATGTTTCGAAAGTATGAAACAGGTAATATCGGGAAACGATATTCTTACGTATCCAGACTTCGACAAACCTTTTCTGATAACAACTGATGCCTCTAACTACGCCATAGGCGCAGTGCTCAGTCAAGGTGAAGTGGGGAAGGATAAGCCAATACATTTTGCCTCGCGAACGCTTAACAAAAGAGAAGAAAATTTTTCAGCGACTGAAAAAGAGATGTTGGCAATTTATTGGTCGCTGAAAGTTTTTCGTAACTACATCTACGGTCAAAAATTTAAAATCATAACAGACCATCAGCCTCTAACATTTTCACTATCGTCAAAAAACGTTAACACCAAACTAAAGCGGTGGAAATCTTACTTGGAGGAACACGACTACGAAATGGTGTATACACCTGGTAAAAATATCGTGGTTGCTGACGCACTCAGTCGCGTTCAGATATTTAGCCTAACATCAACTCAGCACTCTGCTGAAGAAGACAGTTCAGACATGATTGAATGTACAGAAGCTCCTCTTAACGCTTTCAAGCTTCAAATAGTGTTAGAGAAGGATGCTAATGAGGATATTCTAGTTTCCTATCCATTTCCCGGGTTCAAAAAAGTAATGATTAGAATGAACAATTTTACAGAACAATTTCTAACGGATATTATTAGGAAATACTTCATTCCTAATAAATTAACAGGTTTGAATTGTTCAGAAGAAATCCTAGGAAAATTTCAAATATCTTCAAAGTATATTCAAGCACAAGAATGTATAAGATACGTTTCACGCAAAATATTTTGAGGGATATTACGAACACAGAAGAACAAGAGAACATTATACAAGTTGAACACGAAAGGGCCCATCGAGGCATAGAGGCAAACAAACGTAAAATTTTGAGGAAATTTTATTTTCCCAAAATTACACAAAAAATTAGAAATTTCATTAAAGTTTGCGATGCGTGCAATACATGCAAATATGATAGACGCCCATTGAAAGTAGAAATACAGGAAACACCTATACCAAACCATTCTTTTGATATTTTGCACTTGGACATATACCAGATAGACGGGGAAAGCTTTCTTTCAAGCGTTGATAAATTTTCGAAATTTGGGCGAATGATCCCCATTAAATCAAAACAAACGATTCATATTAGAAAAGCTTTCGAACAAACGATTACATCATATATAATTCCGTCTATTGTAGTAACGGATAACGAGAAATCTTTTCTATCAGCAGAAATTCGAGGGATAATGCTAGACCTTAATATAACAGCTTACATCACACCAAGCAATAAATCAGAAGTTAATGGTCAAGTAGAACGCTTCCATTCTACGATTACCGAAATGTATCGCATACAAAAACGTCTGCAACCTAACTACTCAACTAAAAGGCGTATGGCGATAGTAGTAGGAAAATACAACGACACTATACATAGTGTAACTAAGAAAACTCCAAAAGAAATCGTTTTAGGAATTTCTCAAAATTCAGCATCCGAGGAAATTGACGAAGTTAGAAATAGGATTTATGATGAAGTAATTATACAATTGAAAGAAGCTCAAAGCAAGCAATTAAAAACTCATAATAAACTAAGGCAAGTACCTCCGCAGTTAGAAGTAGGCCAAGAAATCTTTGTTAAAGATAAAGTCTTTAAGGGAAAAGAAAAGCCCATATTTAAGAGAAGTTTCGTCCAAGATGACAAACGTGTTCAAAATGAAAATAACCATAACATACACAAAACAAACGTCAAAAATTTGACCATCTCAAAATAACCATAAAACGATTTTTTTGGCTTCAAAGTTGATTCAGGAGAATCAACACTAGAAGGATGGGGCAGTTACCACACTGTAAATATCTTATTACCATTTGTATAGGTTATTAGATACATAGCTAAGTAATATTGCGTTGATAGTGTTAGGTTTAATTATAAGTATGCGTGAACCACATATGTAATAGATATTTTCGTAGAATAAACTCAGTCTGTAAGCAACCTCCGAAGAGAAGCGACTCGACTCGATAACTTGAATGCGGTCCAATGGCTTTTCCGTAATTGGTCTTGGTGAAATTTTAATGTTATAGGGTTTCTTGTCATATTTATGGCAACTACAAATTTCACAGCTATTAATGTAATTTCTAATCATTTTAAGCATGCAAGGAAAAAAATATGATCTTCGTAATTGGTGTTCTACTTCACTTATACCTCTATGTGACCTATCATGCTCGCATGTTACGAGAAATCTTAGCCTGTCTGGATCTAGAGCATCTTTTACAATGTTAGTTGTAATTACGAAATGACCTTTACTAAACTGATAATTGCTCAAAGTCTCTTGTAAAGTGTGCATAATTTCTTCTGGTGCGAAAATCGCTGTTTGTTTTCCATTATGATACTGGGTTATAAATTGGCTAATACTATCTGAGTCAAACTTGTTACGTGTTATTTCTGTTCTGCGAAAATTATTGAACGGTAATTTTTAAATTATTGAGTTTGTCGAACTTATTTTAAACACGAGTTGTGTTGGGATGAATTTTCGTTAACCGCCTTTGACACGGTTCTGAAACTATATTTCAAATATTTTAGGACATACACGATCACATTTCAATTTACTTTTTCACTCACTTTTCTCGTCCCTTCACTACTTCTGAATATTTACGCTTCCTTATTAATCTTCGTCACTCTTGCGGATTTGTATCTGCTCCGTTCTCCTCGCTGGTTGGATTGCTTCTCCCGACGGTCTACTCTGTCTTTCATTGCACTTCTCTTGGCGTTCGCCCGGTGAGACTTTCGTCTCAGGGGTGCTCAATCGCCAAGGGTGTCGAACGGTTTCGTCGCAACATACCCCCACCCGTGAACTCACCCTATCTACTTGAGGAAGGTTTTGTAGGGCTGGGTTCACCGTTCTCCAAGACGTCCAAAACAGCGAGTCTGGTCGCTGATCGTCGTTGTACTCCGTTCGACGTACGAACTAATGCCTCTCTCACTCGCCCATCTTTCCCTGGTATTACCTTCTCTGTCCTTCCCCGAGTCCACTGTCCTCTAGTTGTGCCACCTACTATCAACACGAGATCCCCCGGTTTTAGTTCCCTAACGTCGTCGAACCATTTGCTTCTTCTTGTAATAACAGGAAGATATTCTTTGATCCATCTCTGCCAAAACTGATCCGTAATGTACAGCGATAGTTTCCAACTACTCCTGAGGGTTGTTTTTTTGTCTACTTCTGGCGATAGTATTGGTTTTGATCCATCTGAGGTACCTAGTAGAAAATGATTAGGCGTCAAAGACTCTTGATCGGCCGATTCTAGTGGAATGTATGTTAATGGTCTAGAATTTATAATCATCTCTGCTTCTAGCAGTATGGTTTCTAACGTCTCATCGTTAGGTTTTCTAGGCGCGTCTATTATGCTACTAATCGCCGTTTTCACTGATCGAACCAGTCTTTCCTATGCGCCGCCCATGTGTGGCGTTGCTGGGGGTATAAAGTTCCAACTAGTATGTGGACTCGTAAATGTCAACGCGAGGGTTTCGTCGAGCTCCATTCTAAGCTCGTTATTAACTCCTTGAAAACAGGTTGCATTGTCTGACCAGAATTCTAATGGTATACCTCTTCTGGCCATAAATCGTTTCACTGCCATAATGCAAGATTCCGTGCTCAAAGAATGGACTACTTCTAGATGGACCGCCCTAACTGTTAGGCACGTAAAAAGTGCTACCCACCGTTTCGCGTTTGCTCGTCCTACTCGTACCAGTACCGAAATAGTCTAAACCTGTGTAACTGAATGGTCTTGTAAATGCTGCGAGACGTGTCTTAGGCAGAGGAGCCATTGGTGGTAGCTTGGGATATCTCCTCATCACTCTACAGTATGAGCATACATCAGTCACCTTCTTCACTAGTGCTCTCAGGTTGGGAATGTCGAAGCGTTGACGAATTTCATTTACCACTGTCTCTCTGTTTGCGTGTCGATACTGGATGTGGTACCAACGTACAATAAGAAATGTTACATGATTAGTCTTTGGAAGTATGACTGGGTATTTAGCATCGTAGCTGGAGTATATGGATGCACCGATTCGTCCTCTCATCCTTATTATTTCATCACCGTCCATGAAAGGCCACTTCTTGTAGATGGGACTGGATTTGGAAACAATTGTATGTCGTCCTTCAGGGCCTCCCATTGTTTTAGTCAGCTCTGCAACTTCATCGGGGAATGCTTCGTGTTGCGCAATTTTCCAAAATGCCAGTTCCGCATTCCGTAGTTCTTGGTGTTTGAGAACCCCGAGTTGCAATGGTTTCCCATTAACCTGAATGATGAATGCTGCAGAACGAAGGAGTTTTCTCCAGAGGACGAATCGGGACAAGTCGATTGGTGGTACTCCCGAGTGGATGTATAAGTGCGTTACTCTCACCTCCTCGTTGGTGTCAGGCATGGATTGTTTCAGAGGCCATCGGTCCTCTGTTTCGTGCAGGAATCGAGGACCGGTAAGCCAAGGATTTTCCATCACTAGTTCGGGGCCGGTGTTCCACTTGGTGGCCAAGTCTGCTACGTTTTGTTTTGATGTCAGTATTTCCCCCACTCGCACGGAGACCAACTGTTGATAACGTCGAGGGTTAGCTGACTTTATCCATGCCAAGCAAACATTTGCATCACTCCATAGGAAATGTCGTTTTATGGGAAAGGAGTGCTGCTCTTTAATACTGGACAGCATTCGACATCCTAGAACGGCTGCTTTTAGTTCTAGTCTTGGAATGGATATCGTCTTAAGGGGGCCACTTTAGTTTTACCACCTATTAGTCCAAGTTGGATCGATCCTTCGGTCTCTATTCGAAAATACGCCACAGCGCAGTACGTGGTTTCGCTTGCATCTACGAAGACATGCAGCTGTATGTCATCGATATTTCTAGGGTAAGGGGATTGAAAATAGCATCTTGGTATGCGTAGTTTATCTAGTTGTGGAAGTAGATTTGTCCACTCTCGCCATCGTTTGTATATATCGACCGGTATTTGATCATCCCAATCGATGCCTCTTATCCATACTTCCTGAATGAGGGTTTTCCCATGGACCAGGAAGAAGGATATAAGTCCCATAGGATCAAATAGGCTCATTACGACTTACAACACTTCTCTTTTTGAGGGAATATGGTCTTCGCAGAGAATATGCTGGACACTTTCATTAAAGGAAAAGGAGAATATGAAGGCATCTTCGCCTGTCTTCCATTTCATTCCTAAGACTGACCCCGTGTTTTCTCCTCGTTCTAGCATAAGATCCTTTGACGTTTCTTCCGCTGAGTCTCCGACACTTTTTAGTACTTCTGTCGAGTTGGACATGAATCGACGAAGTGTGAAACCGCCCTTAGAGTGTACGAGACTAACTTCTTTCACGATTTGTATTGCTTCGTCTACTGTCTTGAAGTTCTGCAAATAGTCGTCTACGTAGTGGTTTTTTATGATTGCGTTAGCAGCCCTTGGAAATTCTGTTGAGTATTCTTGTGCATTTAGATTTTTCACGTAGTGGGCCGCGGCGGGAGAGCACGTAGAACGGAACGTCGCCACGTCCATTACATATATTTGTATCGGAGTTGAAGGGCTCTTGCGATATACGAAGCGCTGTGATTGGCGATCAGGGTGACGAATCCGGATTTGATGGAACATCTCCATTATATCCCCCGACACTGCTACTGGAAATTGTCGAAACTGACATAAGATCTGTGGTAGCGGGGCCAGAAGATCCGGCCCTTTCAGCATTCTTAGATTGAATGATACTCCTGCAACTTTTGCTGCTGCATCCCAGATCAACCTTATCTTGCCTGGCTTCTTTGGATTTTGTACCAACCCCAATGGCAGATACCATATTTTTTCAACTGCCTGAGATGAAAGTTCTTCTAGGCTAGCTTTGTGTGCGTATCCCTTTGCTTCGTATTCCGATATAGTTTGCCGTACCTTTTCTTCAAGTGCCGGCACTGGTGCGAACTTTCTTTCTAGTGCTTGCATTCGTTTAACTGCCATAGGGTAGCTATCGGGGAAATTTGGAGAGTCAGAATTCCAAAGCAGCCCTGTTTCGAAGCTATTACCTTGCTCGACGCGTTTTGTTGTTTCTTTTAATATGCGATTCGCTCGTCTTTCTTCTTCTGTGTCCAGTTTCTCATTTGTAACTTTCGTGCAGTAATCCTCTACCGTGAAGTAGTCTCGCAACATGTCGTTGACTTCTTTGTTACAATCTGACTGGGGTGCAACATGAAAGTTTACTATCGCTGCTGGTGCCTTGTTTTTTGCACTTCCTCCGTAGATCGACCAACCTAGTCGACATAGGGCAGCGATTGGCTCAGGTGGCCGTCCTTCACGAATTTTTAATGGCACACCAAGCCGGATATTGTCCAATCCGATCAACAGTTGAGGTTGTGCGCGTGTGTAATTCTGCAGTGGTAGCCCTTTCAAGTGCGAGTATCGTTCTTGTACTACGTCATATTTTAGCGTTTGTGTTGGAAGCATAAGTTGGCTGACTGTTCTCACGTTTTCCAGTCCGTACTTAATGTTTTTATCTCTCCCGGATATTTGCAGGCGTATTATTTCTGAGCCGGGCTCTTTCCTTGTCACTTGTCCTGTCCACTGTAGGGTCAATGGTGTTTTTTTGCCATGCACGTTCAACTTTTGGGCTATCGTTTCATCGATTAATGAGTATGACGAACCCTCATCTACGAAAGCATAAATTGTTAGTGAAGTGTTATCATGGTGCAGGGTAACGGGTAGTATTCTTAATAATGGACTTATAGCATTTACCTCATTTGTGTGTGATGCTGCATGCGCTTACGGCTTCATCGGTTGCTACTGTTGGGTGGAGCAACTGGTGGTGCTTCAGGCGACATCCATCCACCCCGCAACCTTGCCAGGATTTACAAGGCCATTTACCATGGTTATTTAGACACGTCCTGCATAGTGACTTGATATTTATAAATTTCCAACGTTCATCCACATCGGCGGCTTTGAACTGCTCGCATTCGTAAACACGATGACCTTCACGTTGGCATACTGCACATTGTCTCCTTTGTGTTGCACTAGGAGGACAATATGAGGACGTTGACCTTTCGTTCGGTGTTTCATCTTCAACATTCATTTTTACGTGTGTATTTAAGGCGACCGTATGTTTTTTTCTTCTTTCTCCTATTCTAGTTATTTCGTGTAGGTCATTCGTAACTGCACATTCACGTTTTGCCAGTTGTGAGACATAATCACTAAAGCCTTCTAGCCCTTCTATTGCCTTTTCTTCTTGATAGGCGGCCCAATTCAACTTCATATCACCTGGTAATTTTTCTTCCAGCTCTTCCAATAGAGTTGGGTTATTTAGGTGCGCGTTTAGTTTAGCTGCTTTCATATGATTAGTCAGAGCTTTTACCGATAAACCAAATTCTATCACTGTTCTCATTCTATCCGGTGTCGGCGGTGACATGTAGCGGATTTTGTTAAGGAGCGAACGAATAAGTAGGCTCGGTTTACCATATATCATTTTGAGCGTTTCGAGTATATCGGGCACATTCTCTTTCAACGTAAGTTGATCTTTCACTAGCTCGAGCGCGTTTCCTTTGAGGCATCTTTGTAGCCGTATTAAATTTTCCGCATTACTAAACCCACAAGTTTGCGATGTTTCTTCGAAGGTACTAAAAAATAGCGGCCAATCTTCCGGGTCACCACTAAAGTAGGAAACTTCTTTACCAAGTACGTGACGTGCGGCTATCTGTCTCCCTGATAGATCCAATTGTTCTTTCACTCGTTCCTCCACCAAGGTCTTTTCGTTCGTTCTCTTTCTGGCACTCGATGTTACAAAAAGGCTGTAAATTCGTTAGCATCGAGCTGGCGCAAGCGACAGCTTTCTCCCTTTCCTTTTCTCCAGGCGTTTCTTCACTCTTTCTAAGCCTGTACACTACCTTCTCACTATAGCTCTCCTGTGAACCCAGGTTGCTGGCGCGAGATTGTTGCAACAGCAGCTCGCGCTTTTTCTCGAGTGATTCACGACGTACGCTGTTTTCGAGAGCGTTCATCTCCGCTTCGGCTTTAAGCTCTCTCTCCCGAAGAAGACTTTCTTCCTCGGCCAGCTTTCTCTTTTCCTCTAGTTGGCGGGCTAACTCTGCATTCTCGCGGCGTTTGAGCTCTCGCTTCTCTTCTATTTCGCCTTCTCTTAAACGTTTCTCTTCTTCAACCAGCTTAAGCTGCTCTTCCACCTTCACTGAGAGAAGAGTGGAAGGTACACTTCCTTGCGCAATCCTCTCGCTCCTTTTAGTAGAAGCCACTGACCCTTTCTTGGACCGCACTGAAGGCTTTAAACTGGCTGTGTCCCGATCGTCACGAAATTTAGCAGCTGTGGTTTCCTGCTTCACTTTGCACTTCGAGCATACATACCTCGATGCTGGATCTTTGATCTCCACGAACAGTCCTGCACACTCAGCATGCTCCCATTTCGTACACAAGCAGCATTTTTCCATCGTGGCTTGCTCTTCTTCGGGTCGGTTGCACAGCTGGCACTTCAGTGTGCTGTCCATCTTACTTCTTCTCTGATGCCAGAGAAAATTTCAGAAAATGTTGGGATGAATTTTCGTTAACCGCCTTTGACACGGTTCTGAAACTATATTTCAAATATTTTAGGACATACACGATCACATTTCAATTTACTTTTTCACTCACTTTTCTCGTCCCTTCACTACTTCTGAATATTTACGCTTCCTTATTAATCTTCGTCACTCTTGTGGATTTGTATCTGCTCCGTTCTCCTCGCTGGTTGGATTGCTTCTCCCGACGGTCTACTCTGTCTTTCATTGCACTTCTCTTGGCGTTCGCCCGGTGAGACTTTCGCCTCAGGGGTGCTCAATCGCCAAGGGTGTCGAACGGTTTCGTCGCAACAAGTTGGTTTCTGAAGAAATTTGCAGGTCACGTCGTGTAATGAATATAATAATCGTTCGATTTATCAGCCGAATGAATTGTTATTCCATTACTTGAACAATCACTTAAGTCATTGTTATGCGTTATGCTTGTATCCGTATCTGAAATAGAAGAAATATTAATATCTAGTAATGTTTCAGGCCTCCTGCTTTTAAGGATGCTTTAGCATCCGCTACCACATTGGTCTTTCCTTCTTTGTATTTCACTTCGTACTCAAAGTTCTCCAATTCTAATCTAATCGAATTTTTGAATTCTTAAATGGAGTTTTTATAAAAGTAAGCGGCTTATGATCAGTAATCAAGGTAAATTTTTGCCCGTACAAGTAGGGTTTAAACTTTTTTACTGCCCAGATGATTGCTAATGCTCCTTTTTCAGTAGCAGGATAATTCATCTCTGTTTTATTCAGAGTCCTACTTGGAAACGCTATCGGCCTTTCACAACTATCCTGAATTTGAGATAGAACCGCTCCTAAAGCATGATTACTAGCATCTGTTATTAAAGTAAAGGGCAGCTCAAAAATAGGATACGCTAATACTTGATCTGAAGCAATAATTTGTTTCAGTTCCGTGAAGGATTTTCTAAATTCGATATCTTCATCGGTAATAGCCAATCTACGGTACAAATCTACGGTAATGGCCTGCAAGCTCAAGAAACTGTTTGATTATATATATATATATATATATATATATATATATATATATATATATATATATATATATATATATATATATATATATATATATATATATATATATATATATATCTACGGTACAAATCTACGGTAATAGCCTGCAAGCTCAAGAAACTGTTTGATTATATATATATATATATATATATATATATATATATATATATATATATATATATATATATATATATATATATATAATCAAACAGTTTCTTGAGCTTGCAGGCTATTACCGTAGATTTGTACCGTAGATTGGCTATTACCGATGAAGATATCGAATTTAGAAAATCCTTCACGGAACTGAAACAAATTATTGCTTCAGATCAAGTATTAGAGTATCCTATTTTTGAGCTGCCCTTTACTTTAATAACAGATGCTAGTAATCATGCTTTAGGAGCGGTTCTATCTCAAATCAGGATAGTTGTGAAAGGCCGATAGCGTTTCCAAGTAGGACTCTGAATAAAACAGAGATGAATTATCCTGCTACTGAAAAAGGAGCATTAGCAATCATCTGGGCAGTAAAAAAGTTTAAACCCTATGTAATGGGTTAGGCGATAGCTACGGTCGCCATATGATGAGCGTACAGCTGTACCTCAAGTACCGTCGCGGTAGGTCAGTTTTTACTGACATGAGCCGAGGTGGAATAACACTTTTGTTCGAAGCGGACTTTTCAACACTTGATCGTCCAGGCGATCATAGAAACCTTTAGGAGGTTTCCCTTACTGGAAACGTTGGAGTTTAGAAGCCTTACCTTGGGTAGGGGGACATAACTAAACTCTTGAAATAAGTTGGAAGGCGAAGTATTAGGAAGCGTAACGTCCTATCTTGGCAGTCCGAACGAATCTGACCTGCCACGGTCGGAATTGGTTTTATTTATACTCAATAAGTTTCGTACATTTGGTTTTGGAATGTGTTTTTGTCCTAATTAAAGGTTATTGATATGAGGTGCAATTTATACATTGTATCGGAAGTGAGGTGTCTATCAATTTGTGCCTATGCTGCACTTTTAGTGTTTTTACAAAGGTTCTGGAAAGTTTCAACTGTTCTAGCCAAAGAACGAGTGCGTTCGTTGCTCTTTGCCTACACTGCGCTTTTAGCAATAAGTTGCTATGCGTCTGCTTTGCTGCACTAACGCTTGAATTGCTTATGCTGCGCGATTCGGTTGTTTTCGATAAAATGTGTCTCAATGGTTTTTTCTATGAACGGTATGGTCTAGGTATGTTGCTATGGAGTGGATTGATTTGCTGATGCAATATAATGACTGTGTTGCAATAATGTGATTTGACTTTACGGAGTGTGTTACAATGTGTCTATAGCTGATAGTGTGTATTATAATAAGTTCTGTATAGCAGATATGCTACACCTACTTGTACGGGCAAAAATTTACCTTGATTACTGATCATAAGCCGCTTACTTTTATAAAAACTCCATTTAAGAATTCAAAAATTCGATTAGATTAGAATTGGAGAACTTTGAGTACGAAGTGAAATACAAAGAAGGAAAGACCAATGTGGTAGCGGATGCTAAAGCATCCTTAAAAGCAGGAGGCCTGAAACATTACTAGATATTAATAGTTCTTCTATTTAAGATACGGATACAAGCATAACGCATAACAATGACTTAAGTGATTGTTCAAGTAATGGAACAACAATTCATTCGGCTGATAAATCGAACGATTATTATATTCATTACACGACGTGACCTGCAAATTTCTTCAGAAACCAACTTGTTGCGACGAAACCGTTCGACACCCTTGGCGATTGAGCACCCCTGAGGCGAAAGTCTCACCGGGCGAACGCCAAGAGAAGTGCAATGAAAGACAGAGTAGACCGTCGGGAGAAGCAATCCAACCAGCGAGGAGAACGGAGCAGATACAAATCCACAAGAGTGACGAAGATTAATAAGGAAGCGTAAATATTCAGAAGTAGTGAAGGGACGAGAAAAGTGAGTGAAAAAGTAAATTGAAATGTGATCGTGTATGTCGTAAAATATTTGAAATATAGTTTCAGAACCGGGTCAAAGGCGGTTAACGAAAATTCATCCCAACATTTTCTGAAATTTTCTCTGGCATCAGAGAAGAAGTAAGATGGACAGCACACTGAAGTGCCAGCTGTGCAACCGACCCGAAGAAGAGCAAGCCACGATGGAAAAATGCTGCTTGTGTACGAAATGGGAGCATGCTGAGTGTGCAGGACTGTTCGTGGAGATCAAAGATCCAGCATCGAGGTATGTATGCTCGAAGTGCAAAGTGAAGCAGGAAACCACAGCTGCTAAATTTCGTGACGATCGGGACACAGCCAGTTTAAAGCCTTCAGTGCGGTCCAAGAAAGGGTCAGTGGCTTCTACTAAAAGGAGCGAGAGGATTGCGCAAGGAAGTGTACCTTCCACTCTTCTCTCAGTGAAGGTGGAAGAGCAGCTTAAGCTGGTTGAAGAAGAGAAACGTTTAAGAGAAGGCGAAATAGAAGAGAAGCGAGAGCTCAAACGCCGCGAGAATGCAGAGTTAGCCCGCCAACTAGAGGAAAAGAGAAAGCTGGCCGAGGAAGAAAGTCTTCTTCGGGAGAGAGAGCTTAAAGCCGAAGCGGAGATGAACGCTCTCGAAAACAGCGTACGTCGTGAATCACTCGAGAAAAAGCGCGAGCTGCTGTTGCAACAATCTCGCGCGTAATAGCCTGCAAGCTCAAGAAACTGTTTGATTATATATATATATATATATATATATATATATATATATATATATATATATATATATATATATATTATATATATATATATATATATATATATATATATATATATAGCTGTCCACACATTCTACATGTACTGCGGGAAGATGGTGCAATGGTGAAAATTTGCCCATGAGTTTTTACACACAGTGACAGAAAACACAAAACAGGGGTACTCGATTAGGTGTATCAACGATGCCACCCTGTTTATATATATATATATATTATATTATATATATATATATATATATATATATATATATATATATATAATATATATATATATATATATATATATATATATATAATATATATATATATATTTATTTTTTATAAATATATATTTATATAAATATATATATGGTGCACACCAACTTGTTTCTTCAAAGCATCTGTGCTGGAATTGTCTGGGTGATTCTCATCAGGTGAAGGCATGCAAATCGGACTATACATGTCGTATATGTCATCAGCGTCATCATACACTATTGCATGCACCCGTTCTTACGCCTAACTCAACGGTCGCGATGGCTATTCAAAACAACGATGGTATGGTGTTTTTGGAAACGGCGCTGCTATACATCGTTGACGGATACGGAAATAGACATGACGCAAGAGCACTTCTCGACTCGGGTTCTATGTCGAATTTTGTCTCTAACACGCTTGCTCGGAAGCTTCTCGGGACGACTCGCAACAAGGTCAACGTGTCCGTCGCAGGTATCGGAAATGCGTCACAGCTGATGAAAGGTTCGATCGTTGCAACCGTCGAAGCAAGGAATAACACTCATGCATCTCAGCTGGAGTTGCTCATCTTGGACTCTCCCTTTATTCAAATACCAACGGCTCCAATTGATGCATCATCATGGGAAATGCTGAGCTTGCCGCTTGCTGACCCTTCGTTTTATGTGCCTGGCAAGATCGACAACATCATCGGTGGAGATATATACTAGGAGCTTCATTCCGGTAAAAAACGTTCCCTCTGCGAAGGGAAACCAAGGCTTGTGGAGACTGCTTTCGACTGGGTTGTCGCAGGAAATGCATCGTTAGGTGGTGTTCATGGTTCGCAGCTATGCCACCTATCTACCGACGTCACGCCTTCACTGGAATCGATAATGGAACGCTTTTGGGAGATCGAAACAGTACTCAGGATCCGATACTATCAGCGGAAGAGGATGCCTGCGAGAAGCATTTCGTAACCACAACAACCAGAGATGCATCTGGCAGGTATGTTGTATGTTTGCCACAAAGCTCTAATCCTTGTGTCGTTTTAGGATCGTCAAAGTCAATTGCTGATCGTCGACTCTTAGCTGTTGAGCGACGTTTAAAGACTGATCCTAAAATGAAGGAAGAATACGTTAAATTCATGAAAAAATATGAGCGTCTGGGTCATATGAAACGGCTTACCGAACCGGTCGATAATTTATGCGAGCACTACTACCTGCCACATCATGCGGTGACCAAAGAGACGAGCACAACTACAAAGGTGCGAGTTGTATTTGATGCATCTTGCAAAACTTCGTCAGGGTACTCATTGAACGATAAGCTATTAGTGGGACCGGTAATCCAAGACGACTTCTTCTCAATCATCGTTCGTTTTCGATCACGTGCAATTGCGCTATCTGCCGACGTGGAAAAGATGTACCGCCAAATTCTCCACGATGAGCGAGACCATCAGTACCTCCGTATACGTTACAGGGAAGATCCGTCAGAACCAAGGTGGATTTAAAAATATCAGATGGTGGACTCTAGTGCATTTTGACGATTCATCACTTGACGTAAGGTCCACAGGATTCAAACTTTGTTTACATTTACTAAATTTGTTCATATAATTTATCTACCCCATTTTTTCGATTAAATATTCTTTAAAAATATATTTTGGACTTTGCGAGGTCTTATTAAACATTAGAACATGGATTAAAGGGTGTTATTTTGTTTTATTCCGTGAATTTATTCTATAATTCATTGTGTTTTCGACATTTTCGGTGATGAAAATTAAGAAAACATAATTTTTTTCAATTTTCACATTGATTTCTTATTATCTACGAGCCGCATGGACAATGTACGTGAGATTAGAACTCATACTCACATGATTTTAAATTTCGTGCATAAACAAATCATCAAATCTTTTGTTAATGTATCTCATTTTTTCGATAAAATCAATAGACACACAAAAATGCACATAATAACAAAGAAATCTGTTCTATTTGCTAAGCTTTGTGTGCGGAAACCAATAGTTAACGGTTCAAAAATGACATAAAGTCCCTCAACTATGGCGACCCCCCCGAGGCCCTAATCCACCACCTGATATTTTTAATCCACCTTGGTCAGAACCAATCCAAACCTTCCAATTACTAACAGTAACATACGGCACCGCATCCGCACCATTCTTGGCAACGAGAACATTGAAGCAAATAGCTCATGATCACCACCCGACAGACAAAGAGAACGAAATTTTCAGGCGAGGGGTAGGTAGAAACACGCGGTGGGGGCCCGGCCCAAGATCGGATCCGAAGTCCGTTGTTTTGGGCTCGAAATTAAAAATGGCGGATGGAGCGCTACCACGGAGAGAATGCGCTCTCTTGCTTGCCTTTAAAATACACGAGGGGCTCTCGCTGTAAAGAACGCTCGCTCGCGCTGTTTCATCATACCCCTTCCTTCCCGTTTCTTTCGGCTTGCGCAGAGCTGAACTCCTATTCCAGCGAATTGCGCTGCGTTGGACTGACACCCCCTCCCGCTCGTTTCTTTCGTAGCGCGCTGTGCGTTTTCCTTCACACGGACTTGGTGCACCCGAATCAAAACAAAAACTTGAACACATCAAACTCGGTTTATATTTTATCACTTTTATTGCGAATAAAAGAACATTTAAATACATAGCTCCACACAATCTTGCCACAAAATCACACACATTATTTATATTTAAAAAATCGTCTTATTTAAAATAGCCGTTTAACTGCATGAATACCGTGTTGCTGTTCAATGCAGTAAACAAATATTGAAATAAAGCAGCGCAAATCACACATTTAACATAAATGGTGAAAGAAAAGCGCAGCTTCATTTCATGTGCACAACACTTCAACACTTAGCGAATCTTCGATCGCCCGGGACTTAGGCTAACACGCGCGCGGCCTTTCACGGCGAACGCTCGAGCTGAACTGGCGATTTCGTGTGGTGGCAAGAAAGGGAGCGCACAGAGGAACACTCGCTGCACAAGTGCGAGCGAGACACCGATAGCCGCATGCCGCTGCGAGAAACCAAACTGAGCGCGCAGGCTGAAAGTTAACGCACACATTTACATATGTATAATTGTGTGAGTGCAAAAACTGTGTAGAAACCAAAACACGCTCGCGCCTCCGCGTAATTCCGCGTATTTCCAACCGTCTCCCCATGCTTCTACATGCCCCTCGCCTGAAAGTCCACACTTTTTCATTCTCATTGCTAGTAGGGCATACTCAGTACCCACCGGCAATACTTCATGACTTTTATGTGGATGATCTATTATCGGGAAAAGAGGAAATCTCAGATGCAATCGAAAAACGTACACAAATTTCGCAAATGCTTATTTCGGCTTTGCGTTAAAAAATGGGCATCCAACGTACCAGAAGCACTCCAGGGCGCCCCATCAGATGATTTGGCAGTTCTATCAACACAAGAGTTGCATGATCCTCAAGTTGTGTCAACACTGGGACTTGTTCGGGAACCAGCAGTAGATATGTTTCAGTTTCGGATTGATCTGCCACCTACTGCAACCGTTTTAACAAAGAGGCTGAAATGTCATCGTCATCGATAATGATCGTACATTGTCAAAATCTTCGATCCGCTTGGTTTGCTAAGCCCAATTATCATTATTGCCAAACTTTTCATGCATCAATTGTTGTCCCCGAAGGTAAACGGGAAGCCTTGGGATTGGGATTGCGAGCTTCCATCACATCTCCAAAAGGAATGGGCAGCGTTTCACTCTAAACTGCCATTCCTGCTCGAAATACGCATTCGTAGATTAATGTCTCTTAGAGGTGCTACACGCGTGCAGTTGCATGTCTTCGCAGATGCTTCGCAAAATGCATATGGTGCGTGTTGCTACGTCAGAGCAGAAGCTCATTCAGGGGTCTTGCTGCAACTTTTGGCTGCTAAATCAAAGGTTGTGTCGTTGACGAACACCAACTCAATCGCTAGGCTTGAGCTCTGTGCAGCGAAATTAGCAACGCAACTATTCCGAAAGATCAGCCAATCACTCCCCGGTACATATGATGCATTCGGTTGGACAGATTCAATGACCGTGTTATACTGGTTGCAATCCTCACCATGACGCTGGAAGCCCTTTGTGTCGAACAGAGTGGCGCAAATCCAAGCTGAAACGGGGATTAAATGCTGGTATCATGTTCCTGGCGTGGACAATCCAACAGACGATGTATCGCATGGTCTTCTTCCGGACAAATTACGATCATCGGTGGTGGCATAGGCCACGTTGGCTTAGTGGCATGGAAGACGACTGGCCAAAAAGAGAACCTGCAAGAGAAGAAGGCGAATCAACGGAAGAGGAACGAGTAGTAAAATTACCAGTTGCTGCAGTAGCCACCGTTAACCATTTTAAAAGCAGATTATTTTCACGGTTTTATACTTACCTAAAACTTCGTCGAACTGCTGCATACTGTTTACGGTTCATTCAATGTTTGAGGACAAAGAAACCATCGGAAAGGCTTACAACGAATGGCACAATTCAGGATCTCATTGCTTCAGTTCCGCCACTTACAAGCGAAGATTTAGATCAATCCGAGTTATGGTTGTGTCACTTAGCCCAATAGGATTCGTTTGCAGAGGATCGACACCATATCGCAAATGATAAGGAGCTATCACGTAGTTCGAAGCTAAAATGGTTATCGCAATTTATCGACCAAGCAGGAATCATGCGTGTTGGGGTCGACTTAGCAATGCAAATTTACCCGATTCAACCAATCATACTTTCCTCAAAGCATCAGCTTTCCACGCTATTGGCAGAGGCATACCATCAGAAGTACTTGCATTCCGGACCAGAACATTTACTATCCATCCTTCGTCAACGGTTTTGGATAATCGGTGAACGCTATCTTACGAAGGCTGTTTATCATCGGTGCAACAGATGCTTCAAGGCCAAACTCACGCTGGTGAAAAAAGCCGTAGCCGATCTTCCTGTTTCAAGGGTTTCACCATCAAGGCCGTTTTCGGTTAGTGGCATCGACTACTGTGGATCTTTCTATCTAAAATCACCTGTACGTAATCGAAGTCCAACGAAAGCATACATCGCTATTTTTGTGTGCTTTATTAGTGAGTGACCTCACTACAACAGCTTTCCTGCATTTGCATCCTGATAACGTTACCACATTCAAGGGAGCTGCACACGAGCTACATCGCCTGTATGAAATGTTCAAATGCAGTGAACAGGAGCATAGCGAGGTGTTTAACTGGTGCAGCAACAACGAAATCCAGTGGAAATTCATTCCACCTAGGGCATCCCACTTCGGAGGTTTGTGGGAGGCGGCAGTACAGTCAGCGAAACAACATATCATCCGAACGCTAGGTAGCACGAGCCTTACTCAGGAAGTAATGGTCACATTGTTAGCTGTGGTTGAACTGTGCAAGAGTTCTCGACCTTTAGTTCCACTATCGAGTGATCCTTCAGATACGGAACCGCTAACCCCAGGATATTTTTTAGTTGGTAGGTAGAAACACGCGGTGGGGGCCCGGCCCAAGATCGGATCCGAAGTCCGTTGTTTTGGGCTCGAAATTAAAAATGGCGGATGGAGCGCTACCACGGAGAGAATGCGCTCTCTTGCTTGCCTTTAAAATACACGAGGGGCTCTCGCTGTAAAGAACGCTCGCTCGCGCTGTTTCATCATACCCCTTCCTTCCCGTTTCTTTCGGCTTGCGCAGAGCTGAACTCCTATTCCAGCGAATTGCGCTGCGTTGGACTGACACCCCCTCCCGCTCGTTTCTTTCGTAGCGCGCTGTGCGTTTTCCTTCACACGGACTTGGTGCACCCGAATCAAAACAAAACTTGAACACATCAAACTCGGTTTATATTTTATCACTTTTATTGCGAATAAAAAAACATTTAAATACATAGCTCCACACAATCTTGCCACAAAATCACACACATTATTTATATTTAAAAAATCGTCTTATTTAAAATAGCCGTTTAACTGCATGAATACCGTTGTTGCTGTTCAATGCAGTAAACAAATATTGAAATAAAGCAGCGCAAATCACACATTTAACATAAATGGTGAAAGAAAAGCGCAGCTTCATTTCAATGTGCACAACACTTCAACACTTAGCGAATCTTCGATCGCCCGGGACTTAGGCTAACACGCGCGCGGCCTTTCACGGCGAACGCTCGAGCTGAACTGGCGATTTCGTGTGGTGGCAAGAAAGGGAGCGCACAGAGGAACACTCGCTGCACAAGTGCGAGCGAGACACCGATAGCCGCATGCCGCTGCGAGAAAACCAAACTGAGCGCGCAGGCTGAAAGTTAACGCACACATTTACATATGTATAATTGTGTGAGTGCAAAAACTGTGTAGAAACCAAAACACGCTCGCGCCTCCGCGTAATTCCGCGTATTTCCAACCGTCTCCCCATGCTTCTACATGCCCCTCGCCTGAAAGTCCACACTTTTTCATTCTCATTGCTAGTAGGCATACTCAGTACCCACCGGCAATACTTCATGACTTTTATGTGGATGATCTATTATCGGGAAAAGAGGAAATCTCAGATGCAATCGAAAAACGTACACAAATTTCGCAAATGCTTATTTCGGCTTTGCGTTAAAAATGGGCATCCAACGTACCAGAAGCACTCCAGGGCGCCCCATCAGATGATTTGGCAGTTCTATCAACACAAGAGTTGCATGATCCTCAAGTTGTGTCAACACTGGGACTTGTTCGGGAACCAGCAGTAGATATGTTTCAGTTTTCGGATTGATCTGCCACCTACTGCAACCGTTTTAACAAAGAGGCTGAAATGTCATCGTCATCGATAATGATCGTACATTGTCAAAATCTTCGATCCGCTTGGTTTGCTAAGCCCAATTATCATTATTGCCAAACTTTTCATGCATCAATTGTTGTCCCCGAAGGTAAACGGGAAGCCTTGGGACTGGGATTGCGAGCTTCCATCACATCTCCAAAGGAATGGGCAGCGTTTCACTCTAAACTGCCATTCCTGCTCGAAATACGCATTCCTAGATTAATGTCTCTTAGAGGTGCTACACGCGTGCAGTTGCATGTCTTCGCAGATGCTTCGCAAAATGCATATGGTGCGTGTTGCTACGTCAGAGCAGAAGCTCATTCAGGGGTCTTGCTGCAACTTTTTGGCTGCTAAATCAAAGGTTGTGTCGTTGACGAACACCAACTCAATCGCTAGGCTTGAGCTCTGTGCAGCGAAATTAGCAACGCAACTATTCCGAAAGATCAGCCAATCACTCCCCGGTACATATGATGCATTCGGTTGGACAGATTCAATGACCGTGTTATACTGGTTGCAATCCTCACCATGACGCTGGAAGCCCTTTGTGTCGAACAGAGTGGCGCAAATCCAAGCTGAAACGGGGATTAAATGCTGGTATCATGTTCCTGGCGTGGACAATCCAACAGACGATGTATCGCATGGTCTTCTTCCGGACAAATTACGATCATCGGTGGTGGCATAGGCCACGTTGGCTTAGTGGCATGGAAGACGACTGGCCAAAAAGAGAACCTGCAAGAGAAGAAGGCGAATCAACGGAAGAGGAACGAGTAGTAAAATTACCAGTTGCTGCAGTAGCCACCGTTAACCATTTTAAAAGCAGATTATTTTCACGGTTTTATACTTACCTAAAACTTCGTCGAACTGCTGCATACTGTTTACGGTTCATTCAATGTTTGAGGACAAAGAAACCATCGGAAAGGCTTACAACGAATGGCACAATTCAGGATCTCATTGCTTCAGTTCCGCCACTTACAAGCGAAGATTTAGATCAATCCGAGTTATGGTTGTGTCACTTAGCCCAATAGGATTCGTTTGCAGAGGATCGACACCATATCGCAAATGATAAGGAGCTATCACGTAGTTCGAAGCTAAAATGGTTATCGCAATTTATCGACCAAGCAGGAATCATGCGTGTTGGGGGTCGACTTAGCAATGCAAATTTACCCGATTCAACCAATCATACTTTCCTCAAAGCATCAGCTTTCCACGCTATTGGCAGAGGCATACCATCAGAAGTACTTGCATTCCGGACCAGAACATTTACTATCCATCCTTCGTCAACGGTTTTGGATAATCGGTGAACGCTATCTTACGAAGGCTGTTTATCATCGGTGCAACAGATGCTTCAAGGCCAAACTCACGCTGGTGAAAAAAGCCGTAGCCGATCTTCCTGTTTCAAGGTTTCACCATCAAGGCCGTTTTCGGTTAGTGGCATCGACTACTGTGGATCTTTCTATCTAAAATCACCTGTACGTAATCGAAGTCCAACGAAAGCATACATCGCTATTTTTGTGTGCTTTATTAGTGAGTGACCTCACTACAACAGCTTTCCGCATTTGCATCCTGATAACGTTACCACATTCAAGGGAGCTGCACACGAGCTACATCGCCTGTATGAATGTTCAAATGCAGTGAACAGGAGCATAGCGAGGTGTTTAACTGGTGCAGCAACAACGAAATCCAGTGGAAATTCATTCCACCTAGGGCATCCCACTTCGGAGGTTTGTGGGAGGCGGCAGTACAGTCAGCGAAACAACATATCATCCGAACGCTAGGTAGCACGAGCCTTACTCAGGAAGTAATGGTCACATTGTTAGCTGTGGTTGAACTGTGCAAGAGTTCTCGACCTTTAGTTCCACTATCGAGTGATCCTTCAGATACGGAACCGCTAACCCCAGGATATTTTTTAGTTGGGTAAAAGATGTTGTCATTACCGAAAGTTGATAGAAGCCAGGTTCCAGCGAAAAGGTCGAAGGAGTTCGAATTAGTGCAAAAACATTTACAATCCATTTGGTCGCGTTGGTATCCGGAATACTTACAACAGCTTCAGGCCCGCGCAAAACATTCGATGGCTCAACCGGTACAGCTAAAAGCTAAACTGGTAATAATTAAGGAAGATAATGTGCCACCTACCTTATGGCTTATAGGAAGAATCACAAAGCTACACTCAGGAAAGGACGGTACACCTGTGGACATAAAATTAGGAACTTTTTTTCCGACCGAAAGACATAGTTCTTTTCATACTTTTTTGGTAGCCCTGAAAAGAGCTGATTAAGTGGTGGTTGGGAGGTGGTGTTGCGGTGTTCCACAGAGTGAAAACACATTCTAACGGTCAATGTGTTGACCATTATTTTCTTTCACTGCTTGGCAGCGAGTAGCCATATCTCGGATGAGCTTCTGGCAGGTTTCTGGAGGAATGCGTTTTCACAATTCCTCGCAGCGTTTCCATAGCTCATCAGCTGAGGATGCATGCTGGTTCTTGAGCTAGTCCTTAAGAATTGACCACAGATTTTCAATCGGATTGAGGTCAGGACTCAACGCAGGCCACGGTAGAACTTGCACATCCTGGTTTGCCAAATAACATCTAACTGTTCGTGATGTGTGCTTTGAGTCGTTATCATGCTGAAAGATGTAATGCTCTTCGTCGCCGAATGTTTCTTACAACATCTTACGACTAAGTATTTTTCTGTACCCTTCCGAGTTCAGTGTCCCGATGATACGGACCAAAGGACCCGGGCCGTGCCAGGAGAAGCAACCCCACACCATTACGTGACCGTCTCCGTGACTAAGGGTTTTTATCGTTTTTTTCGGATGATACGCCTGATTGGGAAGGCGCCAGACGTGTTTTATGCCGTCCGAACCATCCAGATTGATTCTGGACCCATCCGAAAAAAATATTTTCATCCACCAAGTGATGGATGCAGTTAGATGTTCTTCGGCAAACCGAATGCGCGCTTCTACGTGGTGCGGCTGCAGCTTCCGAACCTTCCGTGGTCTCCGGGCACAGAACCCAGCCTTTCGTAAACGGCGAGACACCGTCTTCGACGTGCTTACCACGACCCATGATGATTTTGAGGAATTTTTAAATAGCAACCTTACACCTTGACCACTGACTGAAGAATGAAGTGCAAAACGATTTAGCTCTCCTTTTATACTGCCCCGACACGTCATCGGCACTCGTAACTCAGGTTAGTAGCGCACCAAAAATAGGAATACACCACAGCTAGAATTGTAATACTTCCTAACCTCGATTCGTGCAACGATTGAAATGATAAGCGAAATACCACGAGGATACAAATGTAAACAATCACACCGCACATACACACGGCAACTATACACTCAGGGACAGGTCAACTTATGCACAAAATTTACTTATCAGGAGAATTTACGCAGTATTAATTTCTTTTTCTTATTGCTTTACAATTTAATTTCTCAGATAATTTAAAGAAATACTTTCTTTGGTGGCCGGAATTGTGAAAATTGAATTGAATTGCATTGTAGTTAGTTTAGAAGATTTGATTAATTGAAATTGCATGTTTTCGTGAATTGTTTCAAATGGTGAAATATTTCAATTGAACTAGATCAGTTACGGATTGGAAATGGAGAATTAACTCTTAGGATTAGGATGAAATGATCTAACAAATGAACTATGTAACCAAATTACAACAGTAGCAGTAGCAAATTGATTAGCGCAAAGGACACAACGGTTTTATCTATTCTCTTCGGCTTTCGGCAATCCGTATATCACACCCAGCTTTTTAGTCATAATTTATCACATTATCGATGCCAACGACACATGGTTTTCCCAAGTGGTCACCCATCTAAGTACTAGCCATGCCCGATTTTACTTAACTTCGGTGATCAGACGAGAACCGGTGTTTTCAACATGGTATGGTCGTTACCAAAATAAGGAATAATTTCATAATATGTGGTGAGCTCAACGTTCGCCATTAAATGTGGAATAGCGCGCCTATAAATTCGTCGGGTAAATGCTTATTTGAAGGATTACAAAAAGGTCAATTTACTATCTGCTTTCCAGACACTCCAACACTCCCGATTCAAAACGAAACCCTTCAACACTAGACATCACTCTCATCAATTACAATAGCTCTCTTTCAACAATAAAGACTTCTATAAACTTTTCATCAGATCATTTACCAGTTTTTTTAGTGCAGTAAAATAAAAAGCTCATATCAAACCTGATAGAGTCATGTGTGATTATAACAAAGCCAATTGGAACGAATTTAAGCAATGCATTGATAATAGAATAAATTTAACTGAATTATCTCTATGATATTCATAATCATCTATAATTAGGGCGGTCCCGTGGTTCAGTCGTCAACTCGAACGATTCAATAACATGCCCGTCATGGGTTCAAGCCCAGAATGGACCGTCCCCCCGTAGCAAGGATTGACTATCCGGCTACGTGGTAATGAATAAAGTCTCGAAAGCCTGTATAGGCCGGCATGTCCGCGTAGGACGATACGCCAAATCGCAGAAGAAGAATCATCAACAAATCGACAATATGATTGAAAAATTAACATCTGTAACAGTAACAGCCGGCGACATGGCAGTTCGGGTTATTAACCCAGGAAAGTACAACATAATTATCCCTCCGAACATTATTTCTCTAATAATACTAAGAAACACATATAGAAAATGATGACAAAGACATAGGCTTAGCAATATATTTAAAAAATTCTTACTATTTCCTTAAAAATGTAATCGATATAAAATTATCTGAATTACGCAACAATTCGTGGTCCAAAAATCTGGAATAAATCAACAAAAGAAAGCACAATGACAAACTCTGGATTTTTGTCTGAATAATTAAAAATAAGCAAAACTCTATCCCTATTTTGAAAAAAGATAATTAAAACCTTACAACGGCCACCGAAAAATGTGATATGTTAAAAAAAAAGTATTTGAATCAGCTCACACTTTAACAAATTAGTAAAGTACTTTTGATCGTCAAAAAAAAAAAAGAAAAAAATAGGAATTTCCGGAATGAAAGCGATCAGATAACAAAAAATAATTTTGAATTAATTAAACCAAAAGACATTGCTAAAATCTTACGATGACTAAAAACAAAAGAAATCTGCAGGACACGACCAGGTAAATAATAATGCAATCAAAAGGTTACCCAGGAAAGCCATAATATACCTCACCGTTGTATAAAATGGTTGTTTGAAACTTGGTTACTTTCTAAAACATGGAAAATAGGTAAAGTTATTGCTATTCCAAAACCAGGTAAAGATCATAGCGTTCCAGAGAACTACAAACCAATAAGCCTTCTCAGTTGTATGGGAAAAATATTCGACTTTTAGACAAAAAATTAGCTTCCCACTCTTATAGCAACAATATAATTCCCAACAAACAGTTTGGTTTCCGCCCTTCCTTTTCCACCACACATCAAGTCCATAGAATGACCAAAAACATCATACACAATAGACTAAACAAAAAATCAACCGGAGTGGTACTGCTTGATTCTGAGAAGCATTCGATTCTATACGGCATGAAGGGTTAGTTTACAAACTCATAAGATTTAACTTTCCAAGATATCTAATCAATATAATACAATCATTTATCTCTAACCGGCAGAATAACATACACGTAGCAAGATCCACATCGAACCCACCTGTTAGCTCCCGAGCTAGTCGCGTAACGGAATATAAATTGTTCTCTCATAGGAGTCAAAAAATGTTTATTCGCCGAGTTTCGCTTTGGGTGGAAACTTTATTTTGTCGCGGTTTTTGTACACCTTTAAAAAGTTTTTCAACTATATTCGCTCGCTGTCGTGATGCTACTGAAGCAATCGCGATGGCGAGGAACCCGATTCCCGATCCTTAGGTCATTCGCCTCCCTGTATCCGAACCCGTACAGTGCCCTCTGTACGTGAGAGTGTAGAATCTCTCGCGATCGCAAATGCTGAATGTTTTGCTGTCAGCCGCGGTGACAGTTCTCCATTTGTTTACGACTCGCAGCAACACCACCGTTACACACCGTTGGCAGGTGTACCCCAAGGTAGCACACTGTAACCATTATTATTTAATATTTAGTCACACAGTCCATCGCTTAATGCACCAGACGACAGCGGTCTCCAGTGACAAGCAACCGTGGGACCAGACGACAGCGGTCTCCAGTGACAATCGACCGTGGGACCAGACGACAGCGGTCTCCAGTTGCAAGTCAGCGCAACGCGGCTCCCGCAGGCCACCTGGGCTTGAAGCGTGTTTACCGGTAGTTGTAATTTGGAGCTAGAATAAACTGGTTCTCTCTACTTGGACTCATTATTATATACATGTCAGACATTCCTATAATGCGCAACTGCGAGCAATACTTATATGCAGATGATTTTGCATTGTCATCTACCGTTAAAAATCCAAAAGCCATAATTAAAAATCTTGACAGTGGCCTAAATAAGTACGCGCGATACTGCAAAAATGGAAGTTAAAGTTAAACGAAACGAAAACCGAAGCTTTATTTTTCATGCGAAACACTAGCCAGCGTAAACTACCAAGTTCTAGACTCATGATCAACAATAATCCAATTGGTAGGAAGGATTCTATAAAATATTTGGAAGTATATCTAGACAAACGAGTGACATTTATTACTCACACAAACAATCTGAGAACAACAACAAAGAACATTTAGCACACATCCCGTCCAGAGAGAACTATGCACATAGTCAGTTAGACTTAAGTTTTAAATCTAATTGAGGTTGTAAATATTACTAGGAAATTTAGTGTGTAAGATTTATTATTAATTTTACTATAATGTTAGGTTAATTTCTTCTTTCACATTAGGATTTTTTAAACATTTCCGTTATAAAGCACTTTTTCGGTTTTAATTTATTGTTCCTGACTGTATAAGCTATGCAATGCAGTGAACAATCATCCTAGAGCTACCTAAAGCAATCAAATCAATGAGGAGAGAAGCTTATTTCGGGCCCATTATAGTATAATATAACGCCGCAAATGTATGAACAACTTATAAATGTGGAAATACATCAACCAACTAACTAACTTTGTTTTAGGGCAATTACTTGTTTTTGTTTTGTATTTTACTTGGTATTCATGAACTTATGGTCTCCATAAGGTGTTTTTATTTGGTTTTAGTTTACAATGTGTATGGGAGGGTGTGAGGTGTTTTTGTCGTTGTGCGCTTATGCTGCAGTTTTAATGTATTTCGCAAGAAGGTTTCAAATGGGTTTCTTCGTCGCCAAGCTTGTTGCATTGATCATTGCTTTTGCTTATGTTGCGTGTTTCGGTAGTTTTCAATAAGTGTCGCAGTTATTTTTGTATGGACTGTTAGTTTTTTATCTTTTTTTATAGAGACTTTGAGCCAATCGGCCTCATTTGCCTCTTTCAATCGGTTGAACGTTTATATACTGATCGACTAACATTCTTCTTTGCAAGCTATTTATGGCTTACAAAATATCTTATACCGGGTAGTCTCGGTTTACTTAAAGCTATCCGTTGATTTTATTATCTTTACAAATGTGGTTTTGGTTACAGTTGCTCATACAAATTAGTGATACGAAGTATAATGAACTCGTCATCATGTAGTGCCGTTCCTGAGACTAGACGGGATGTATTTGCACTTTAGTATAAACTCACTTTATTTGCCACTTTTCTTATAATTAAACAGAGTGGTTGGCTTCTATTGATCTGAACTTATTTGCGCAGCGGACTGGACTGCGTGATTTAATTTGATACAACAACTGATTTCTAGCTCCGCGCGAGCTTTTTTTATATGAAATAATTACATTAAGCTTATGGGCATATTATTATTATTATTATTACTATTATTATTATTTATTTAATCTTCAACGGGCCGTATGGCCTAATTAAGATGTAACAGTTCAATTGAGAAAAAAATACATAGCAAAAATAAGATTTACATCGCAATTCACTGCGGCCACGGCAAAAGCCGGAGACGTTCCTTGAAGCACTGAGTTGAGATGTCGAAGTCAAAGCAATCCGAGACAGTGTTGAAGATAGCCATGCGGAACATAGGGTCAGACCGACCAGCACTGGAACGGGGTGGAGCGAGCCGTAGAGTTTCTCTAGACCTCAGTGTTCGGGATGGTGCATAGATATCGACTCGATGCAACAAAGGCGCTGTGTCGATAGAGCCATTTAGCAATCCAGCGATGAAAGAGCACTTTGCATTGCGTCTTCTAACCGAAAGAGGTTCAAGGCCTAGAAGACGGCACCGCGCAGCATACGGAGGAAGATTATTGCGATCCTGGGAAGTAGGCGTAGGGCATATCGCGTAAGCTTACGTTGAATCGCCTCAAGTCGAGCAATTGAAGAAGCGGTAGTTGGGCTCCAGACTACGCACGAATATTCCAGAACCGAACGACCGATACAGTTAAACACAGCTTTGATGCACATGGGGTTGCGGAATTCATTAGTTGTCCGGATAACCACGCCAAGTAATTGATTTCCTCTGGCTACAACGTCATCTATATGCTGTTTAAAGTTCAAACTAGAGTCAAGCAGAACGCTCAGGTCTTTGGCATGATTCTGTCGATTAACTGCAGTGCCGTCCATGAAGTAGGTCCCAGTCACTGGGCTCCTGCATCGACTAAAAGACACACAGTAGCATTCCTCGATGCAGATAGTCAGTCCATTACGCTTGCACCACGAACAGAAAATTTCGATGCAGTCTTGCAGGAATGTACAGTCACCTGTGTTGTGAATAGGCGCAACAATTTTTGCGTCGTCGGCAAACAGACTGATACTGTCGGGAGGTAAAGCGAGGGTAACATCGTTGATAAACAATATGAAGAGAAGCGGGCCAATATTGCTTCCTTGTGGCACACCCGAGCTGTTGACTATTTCTTTGGACATGTGCTTATCAATTTTCACGATGTATGTGCGATTAATTAGCTAAGAATTAAGCCACTGTACGAGCGAGTTGGGAACTCCTAGCTTGTCGAGTTTAGCGAGAAGAATTGCGTGCGGAAGAGAGTCGAAAGCTTTCAGATCTGTATAAATTGCATCGACTTGAGCTCCAGCATCAATTTGACTAGTGCAATAGGTTACAAATTTAACCAGGTTCGTAGTAGTCGACTTTTTTGGCACGAATCCATGTTGATACGGGCTTAGGTAGCTGCGGCATGCATGTAGCAGATGTTTGTATATTACTAGTTCGAACACCTTGGCAATGGCACACAAAGATGTAATACCCCGGTAGTTGATGGCATCTGTCCTGTCGCCCTTTTTGTAAATAGGAACCATCCAAGATTTCCTCCATGTTTTGGGAAAGTAGCCATTGGCTAGCGATGCATTGAACAATTTTGCAAGGATAGGTGCTACTGTCGTTTGACAGCGTTTCAGCACGGTAGAAGGAATTCCGTCGGGTCCAGGAGCGAAGGAAGGCTTTAGTTGCATTAGGGCAGATAAAACGATCTCACAGTCGATGAAAGGAGTGCTCGTGTTAATTGCGCCAGCCGGAGTGTTGACGAGAGCAGCGTCAATGGTATCGGTATCATTCATGGCCGGTGAAAAGCAATCTGCGAAGCGATCCGCGAAGAGATTGCACATTTCATTAGTGTTGGCACTTGTTGCTCCTTTGTACGTAATGGATTTCGGTGTATGCGTGGATTTTGTTTTGCTGTGGTAGAAGCGCCAAAACGAGTCAGGCCACCTGCAGAGGTTACGTTGGATTTTACTCAAATATCTGCAATATCGAAACCTGTTATAGCTGCAGTATAAAGAGTGCGTGTCAAAGTAGATCGAGCGAGATCTTTGGCAGCGGCACGTTTGGTAGTGACGATAAGCAGCTCTTTTTACACGTTTGAGTCGTTTGAGTGTGCGGTCCGCCCAGGGGGGGTTAGGTTTAGGACGCTGAACTGGGACGCATACAACAAAGGCTTGCAGCATGAAGGACGAGAATGAACATACTGCTTCGTCAAGTGAAATAAAATTGGAACAATGAAAGCTATTGTTAAACATTGATATCATGTCGTTCAGTTTCACATAGTCAGCTTTAGCAAAGTTATAACGATAAAATGCGGTTGTTGTCGAGTTTTGTCGAGTCGTCGAATTGCGTCGGGTCGACGAGTTAATACGTATATTGAAGTCCAACGCCGGATGGTAGGAGTCAAGAGGTACAAGCGGAACAACTCTTGGAAAGACAGGCGAACACAATTTAGCTGCAGCATTGTTAGCGTAGAGCAGGTCAAGCATGCGTCCGTGCGAATTATTGATGTGATTAAGTTGCACTAATCCGTTAAATTTAAATCCATCCACAAAGGTGTTGTTGGCCAGTGAGCGCGCAGTTGGTTCATAGTGCGTGATTGATGAGTATGCTGGCGAGTACGAAGGATCAGCTGTGGACCAGCTTATGCTAGGCTGATTGAAATCGCTAATAACAAACAGCAGATCCGAAGGCTTCAGTGTGAGAGTGAAGCCGCTGATACAATCATGTAGAGAGCGAAGAGTCGATATCTCGGAGCTAAGCTGCGGTGGAATGTATACTACCATGATGTACAGATGTGCGTTATTGCAGGTGACGCGCACACAAACATACTCGAGAGAACGATCACGGGAAGGTAATTCTATCGACTCGTATGCGTTAGAAACGGCTAGCAAAACACCACCACCCCGAGAGCTAGAGCCGCTGAGAGAGCGATCACAGCGGTAAACAGAGAAGTTGTTGTTGAAGAGAAGAGCAGATGGAATGTTGTCAACAAGCCAAGTTTCCGTGAGGGCGATGAGGTCGAAGTCAGCCTCCGATACAGCTAGGTGAAATTCTTTTGTTTTAGTACGCAAACCTCTAACGTTTTGATAATAGCAGCTTAAATACTCAGCGGCAGCATTGTCATTGTGGTGGTTGGATAAAATGGGTATACGGTGAGTCAATTGAGCTGCGTTGTCAGAGCATGAGGCTTGGCGTGTTTGTTGCGTGTAATGAGCGGAACTTCGTCTAGTTGAGAAAAAAGCGATCGATTGTAGACTGGTGCAGGTGCGGAGATGAAGCACGGTGGTTTTGGGGCGGTCCAGAAACAAGTGTTGAGTTGGGTGCTTCCAAGGTATCATTCACCGGGGGTGACACTGTTGTGATGATGTTGTTACAGGACCAGGTGGAGTAGACGTGCGTGCGGCAAAACGGTGAGTCGTTGGTTGGTGTGCGTGTGGTGTAGCGGTGATCAGTACTAGTAGCTGGTGTGCGTGTTGTAAAGCGGTTTCGGGTGGCTATAGGAGATGAGTTTGGTGGTCGTGTTGACGGGATGGAAAAAACTCACGTACACCGATACCGACGGGCCAAGTGGATGGTGAGAGTGCCGCAATTCGAAGGATAGCCGGGACTCTCACTTTGAATGAAAGCCAATTCATGCTACTAACCCCTCTTCTCAGCAGGCAATACGCTATAACGTCATCGGTGGCTAAGCGACGCTTTACAGAAGCGACCACTTTTTCCACAGTGATGGCTGTTGATAAGCGGGATAGGCGGATCCAGATCCTATCTGTGAATGGCTCACGAGGTGCAGCTTGAAGCGGTGATGATAACGGATCGGTTCCCACCAGCTCCTGAGGTTGTGTAGGTGCCGGCTGGACGGCAATCGTGGTATTGGTGTATGCGTTTGGCGATGACGCGGCACAAAGGATGTTACCGCGATTGTTTACAATTCTGTTTACACCAGGAGATGCCGAATCCTCGATTACGCGCCTCCGCTTTCTAACCGTAGCCGGTCGAGGATCAGGATTCCGAATGTGAGGCGTGGATGCAGTTTGAAGGAGGGTAAAACCACTGCGAACTTCGGCGACAATGGGCTCAATGAGCTTGCCGATAGCTGCTACAGCTGAGGTGAGGGCGGCTTGGAAACCGACCTGGGCGCCTATTTCTTTTACCGAACGGCAGCGCGGATTTTTAAGAATGTTAGTGCAGCCAATGCAGCTCCAGTGCAGGTCGACATTGGAAAATACTGCGTCAATCAGCTCGGGGGGCAATTTGCTACAGCCGCGTTGGAACGTATCGTCACAATATGCACAACTGATGATGCAGCCGGTGGCCTCTAGCGGTTCAATACACGAGAAGCAAATAGCCGTCATCGCAAAATCACGCGTAATCACAGCACAACACTGCTTAGCCGAGCAGGAAAAAAACAGCAGGAAACCACAGTTGCGGTGCAACTAAACAATTCGCCAACACGCAACGATGATGTGAAGCAGTTTAATAGTCCGTAGAATAGGCAACAATGCGATGCGACGCAGAAAACACAAGAAAATTACTGAAAAATCACGGATTGCGACGGAAGACTGAAAAATCACGGATATTTAGCTTATCCGCTCCGTTATGCATGATTACAATTAATTATCCTGCTCTATCTCCTGCATTCGTTCGTTGTCACGTACGCATAACTTTTTGCGTACGTTTGGTAATATTGTCCTTCCATATGTAATATTCTACTGCGCAATCAGATGAACTCTATTAAATTTTCCCTGTTTAAATTGCTGGTTCCGATAAGAACATATTGCACTTTAATGTCTACTATTTGTGTGCATCTAATTACAGAAATTTATGTTCTGATAATGTTTAACATAAAATTTTATACTAGTAAAAACTGTTTCTTTTGAGTGTGTTGGTGAATACGATCACGCCACTTTTCATACTATTTCATTAGCTGTTTCATTCTAGCCTTAGTTACAAGTGTGCGGTTTGTGTCTAGGATGTGATGAATTTACTGCAGATTATTATAGCGGATGTTATACTAATAATTGTGTCTTTGCTATTATCAATTTTATTGCGCTACTGATATCTGGTGTCGAACCTATGCTACACCTCCCCCGTTTTTGTGAATAACGTTTAGGGGCGCCACAAATGTGGTCCCTAATTTTTTAAAAAGATACGCAACACGCTTTGCGAACTACGTTTTGGTAGAATTCGATTTATTCCTTTTTCTTTTAAGCCGCGGAACGGTGAGTTCGGGAGAGACGCGAAAATTAGTGTTGTTCTTTCGAGAGTTGCCGGAGAAGAGGTGTGTTGGGTAAGCCGGACGGATATGCGCGTGTCGGTATTGAAACGTTTAGGACGAGAGAGAGCGTGTATGGAGCAAGCCACCGTTTTTATAGCTGCGGTGCAGCATGCTACCACTGTTTGTCCTGCTCTAGCTTTGTGTGCAGTACCTGCCTAACTAGCCCGTTAAACATTTTGGTCGGTAGTTCTAGGTGTGCGCACCAGATGGCGCTCTGGTCGCTACAGGATTCCCCTCCTAGAGCGGTGTTACTGGTATCGTAGAGGAAGGCGAGTTTCCATTGAGCCCTGGTAACACCGGTTGATACGATCGATTCCCTATGTCGTAGGATAGGTGGTGGTGGGGTGCAGCTGGCGGTTGGTGCAGCTGGCGGTCGATGCTGCTGGCGGTCGACATAGCTGCAGGTAGCATCGGCGCATGCGAAATCGATTAAGTGCACTTTCGGGCCTTCGGCGTTCGAGTCGGTGTGGACGGCGGGGACATCGAAGTCGTGTTTTGCCGGCTCGTCAACGATTGTTCGGGCGATGGCAGTTGGGACATCGGAGTTATGTGGGCGTCCGGTCATCGGCGGGCGATCTAGTGACGGTGTCACGAGGCCGATATGGTCGTGGTCGTTCGTTGTTTGGGTTGGTTTCAGGCGGTTGACGGAGATTAGCGTAGCTGTCCGTTACAAAAATCTGAAACGACTTCGAAAATTTGTGTAAGTGCTTGGTATGAAGCGTGATACGTTTGTTGCGGCGACGGTCGAATGATATGTTGCTATGAGCGAGCAACTGTTCCAATCGGTCAAAGTGTCAGACGATGTCCTGTAGGAACGTTGAAACAAGTGTCGATACGTTTCGGTTTGATATCGTTCGGGTCAGCAGGTAAGCAGATTGGTTCTCGTCGGTAGCGGTTACCCTGGCTGAGCGGAAAAGTATCCGATGATGTCTGGGCTAGTGGATGATAAAAGCAGACGAATCCTGTTCCCCCTTACGATCTTGCCAAACGAATCGTAGAGTCATCGGTTTGGCGAAGGATTTCGCTTTAGGGTTTGAGTTGCGGTCGATGTTGGGATTCTGCTTCGAGGTCGGCATACGTAGCGTGTAGCGTTTTCGGTCGGGCCGCTGTGCGGCAGATTCGGTATCAATTCGATTAATCGCTTAAATGTCGGCATCGGTAGCGACGAGGAAACGTGGCAAGGCGATCATTTGCCGTTGATACTTATCGTCGAGAGTTTTCGATGGTTCGTGGTGATGAAGTCGATTGCGTACTGCCTCGTTGCGGTCCATGGTGGGACGAGCAAAGAGGCCGGCAGTTAACGCCTCTTGACCGCATAGGTAGTGGTCGGTAGGTTGTTCGAAAGCTAATAGAAAGCTTGGGTGCTTGGCGCGGACTGTAAGGTAGTCGTCTTCGGCGGTCCGGATACGAGGTCGGTTATCGGTCGGTTGTGAGGTACCGCATGGTCGGCGGTCGGCGGCGGTTTTCCCGTTGACGTTGGGGTAGCACATCATTTTTTATCGCTGCAGAATGTTCGCAGTTAGTCGTAAAAGGGTGGATCTTACCTTAATAGCACGATGATGATGACGTATGATCGTTGTCGTGGTGACGTCGTGCGTAGTGGCGTCTTCGCGGGGCCTACTATCAGCGGCACTCCTGGTTGGGTAGATCCACGCGAACACGATGATGGCGGCAGCGGCTCTCTCGTCTATGGTGTTAAGCAGTGATGATGACGCGAACACTCCTGGTTTTCTCCACGTTCATGCACGGGTAGAGGTGAGAACGATGAAGAGCGTCGGTTCGCATGATGGCGTGTGTCGTCTTTTTTCGCGAGCAGCAAATGGCATCTTCTCACTTGCGGCGGAATTGTGCAGACAAAATGGCGGGGTCGTTCTTCTTGTCGGCTGGATTCACGCGGGTTCGCCTTCGAGCGAAAAAATCGTGATGGCGGCGATGTGTCACTACTGCTACGGTTGGGTAATTTGCGTGCGCAACTCGACGTTGGTATCTTCCTTCTTGATCGCACCCGTAGATGGAAGCACACACAAACGGAAAAATCCCAGTAGCACGAGGTGTAGGAACAGCTTGCGAGGCGGTGATTGGAGTCGAGGAGACCACCAGCGGAGATTGTCGTCGCTCCGCTTCCTGGAATTGCGTCGATTGCGTCAGCCGTCGAAAGAAGGATGGAATTTTCTGCTGCGCCGATGATGGTGTGTGTGCGCTTGTCGCGCTTCGAGGCGGCGCGCGTGTGTGCGGGTGGTTCTTTTGTTCGCTGAATGCAGGAACGCTCCGTGTAGCTACAGGCGCACTAACACGGCGTTGCTGCGTTTTTTCGTCGGCCCGCACTCGACGTCCTGTGAATGATGAAAGGGCGCTCGTTGCACACTTTACAGGGAAAGGAGGGAGGAGGCCAGCCGCGTTGCCGGTACCTCTAACGCTGGTAGCACTC